>NW_028135709.1:0-259507 GCF_964662115.1 Mustela nivalis | reverse complement strand
ATATGGTATTTTCTTGGGGTTGCTTCATTGGTACGATTCCTCGCTTCCTTCCCATATTTTGCATGTCTTATCTTTGTGTGTTTGCATGTGCATGTGTTAATGCTGTGTGGTGTGTGTGTGTTTCACATCACAATTATTATTAAAATACGAGAGAATGGAATTCGGTCTCTTGTGGGTAGCAATTCAATTTGACATGCCTTGAAATCTCACATTCCATTAGTTTCAGGAAATCTCCTTAAAGGAATGTCATCTCTTGTCCTCTTCAAGAATCCCGTGTTCTCACAAAACGGCCTTCCAACAAACAGCACCATTTGAATTCCTCATTAGAGTCATAATGTTTGTCCCAATACCCTTTCTTTTTCGTATGTTTCTTGACTGTCATGAGTTAGTGAAATCGTCTGTTTATTGTCTTTCTGAGAATGATAGATGTGACAAAGTCCAATGCTCTCCGCAAGACTGCCATAAGAGACATGTGGAAGAATTCCTTCTTGCTTATGTCACAGTACAAATTGTGGTGACATGAAGACACTGAGATGGTAGTAGTGTCTAATAACCTCATGCTTCTTCAACCATGAAGGCAACAAAAAGATGACCACAACAACTGCAGTGGGGTGGAAATTGACCTGAAGCCTACAAGGTAAACTCCAGAGCGAAATAGAACGGAAGGTGCAGAGATGATGGGAGAAGGTTGGAGACATGGCTCAGGGGAGATTTGGTTGGTTCGTGGATCAGAGGGCTGGAGTCCATGAAGAGGACCAAAGCACAGGAGAGCAGGGCACCCTGGGAACACACAAGGAACCTGTTTCCCAGTGCCGTTGACTGTGAGACGCAGAGGGTCTGAAGGGCACGAGTACTTGACAACACAAGTGTTGAGGGCTGAAGTTTTCCTATCAGCAGGCTTGGCAGACATCAACTTGAAAGAACACCATCTTTTTCCTGCATATGACACCAACAAGCGACCAGGAGCAGACAGCCTGGAGACAATGATCAGAGAGAGACAATACCAAGAGACGCAGTGGGAAGATGATGAGTCGTGGGAGTGATTCCGTGAAAGGCAGTGTTCGTGGAGATGACTCAATGTGGACATAATAAATTTTGGCTCTCACAACAGCAGCATCAAGACAGAGCTTGGCCAAGACAGGTATGTGAGGACAGAGACTCCCTAGCCAGCCAACACAAAATACCAACAGTGGAACACTTGGAGGATTGCCTTCCTCAGTCCAAGATGCTTAGTCCAAGGAGAACAGACTCTCCCATACGGGACGAGAAGAAAGCTTTGACCACATGTTCTCTTCTGAACACAGCATTCTGCAGGCCTGCGTTCTGTTGAGTTGGTAGAGTTTCTCCTTTCACAGGCACACCAGAGCCCACCAAGGTAAACCTCAGCATATTCAGCCCGGACCCTAAAAACAACAAACGGCCGGAAAGGAGAGCTACTGCAAATGACTGGCCTCCAGGACAGGGTCAGCCACAACACAAACAGCAGTGGCATGCATGCCACATACACTCTCACAAACACACACACACACGCATGCACTCAACAAACCTTAAGGGCGAGCCCTGGGTCACTCACGGATCACTTCCTCCTAAATAAATTACCCTCAGGTTAGAAAACAGAATGAGTTTAACGAATACAGAGAGGTGACAGAGACTTAGATCCAATGCAAAGATGGAAGAATCAATTGATTCCCAGGTAAAGGAAGAAGGAGTGATTACGACTAGGCAGTCAGAGTGAAACCTCTACATAGAGCACGCCCGATGCGGGATAGAAAGCTGTGGCCTGGATACTCGCTGTACATCAGAAAACATAGGAGATATCAGAGAGTCTCGAAACACAGAGATAAAACTGATAAAGATAAAAACACCTAAAGAACTCCTGAAGAGAAGATTGGCAGGAGACTGGATGCAAAGTTCGGGAACATGGTAGAAGTGGAGGATCCAATTAGGAACCGAGAAGAACAAGCCTAGAAAATAAGAATGCAAATTCTAAGAGAGAAGGCAGAATGATGGAACATGATAGTGAGCTTAGGGAATCTCTAAGGAAATGAAAGAGGTGCCTCTTGTAGGTGAATTAAGAGTGAGAGAAAGAAAAGAGGGCTGATCCTAGATTAGAGAACTCGGGGCTGGAAAGGACCCTCATCTGGGAGCAGAGAAAGTGGTCCAGAATCAGAGGCACAGAGAACTCCCAACACCTTCCACAGAAGCGGAGCACCTAAAGACATAGTGCCATTCCCCCCGGAAAATCTAGGCATGGAGGTATTCTCTTAGGCAAATAGGCATCGGAGAATAGTTTGTCCATAGCCCAGTCACTGACTTCAAGAGGAAAAGCTATACCAGCTCTCGAAGCAGGCCGGATAGCTCAAGCAACAGCAGCCAAGCCAAAATCCTTATCCCCTGCATTTCTGAACAATGACAGAGCAGCGGTTCTGTCTAGAACCAGGAGGTATTCAGAAGTCAATTGTTGGGTCCCGGGTTGTGTCCATCAGTTCAGACGCGGCCTTCAGATCAACTCATGATTCCAGGGCCTTGGCATTGACTCTGTTCTCAGGTTCTCTGCTCAGGGGCAAGTAAGCTTCTCCCTCTCCAGCTCCACCCCCTGATTGGGATCTCTCTGCCTCTCTGTCCAAACGTGCATGTGCATGTTCGATAAGATAACAAAGACAAAAACAGTGCACAATAATTGACTGGGGCCAAAGGATGTTTTATTGAATTTGGACCTAGGTTCCTATGGAGGGCAGCCAGGTATAGAGAACCTCCCACCATCCTAAAATGCCCGACCTTCGCTTGGAGCTTCCTTGTTCATTCTCCTGTTCTTTGCCTTCCTGGATCTCCTCACCAACCTGCAGCATCCGCTGTCTGTCGTGCTGTACTGACCCCTTGTTAACACATTGTGCATCCTCTCGGGGCTCCATTGGAACATGCCCATCTTCCTCAAGAGGCACTGTTTGCTTATCGCATGTAACCATTTGGGGGATGGTCATGAGAGGGTGAAGGCAGGCTTGTGCTGCCACATCTCCATGCAGTTCCACAGAGGGTAGCTGATCCACCATGAGGGAGTGCTCAAGGTTCTTCCACATTCGAATCCTCTTCAATGCGTCCTTTTGCACATACAAGTTGTCTTCCTGAAATGGGCACCGAAGTCTTTCAGATGGCTTCACTTGGGCTTGGGTCTCTTCCAACATGCTCTCCGTTGGCTTCTGTGGACTCCAAGAACATGAGTCCGTCCTGGACCTAAGGTTCTAGGGTGTAGAGTCTGCCTTGGATGAATGGTGTTTTTGGAAGATTGGGAGGCCTTGTTGGCACCGTTTCTGGAGACCATCGAGGTACTCGTGTGCTTGCTGTGGAAGATTCCAGACATGTCTTTGGCACGGTTGCGGGGGTTCACTTTGAGCTTCCCTTGGGTGGACCTTTTCCTGTTGAGATGCTCCATGATTTGGTGGGAGGGTCTCACCCTTACGCAGGGCTCGGATTTCCTCCCCTGAGGCTTTGCTTGTGGTCTGTTAGTTTCTTGGCCTGTCGTGGCTAAGATGGAATGAGGGATCCTTGCCTTTCTCCGAGGTCCAGAGGGCTGGTGCTGACACTCACGACCAAATACTACGAATTGGGCCATGGAGAAGTTGACACCGACTCGCTTCGCAAACTGCCTTGGTGAGAGACCCAGGCGGCTCCAGCGGTTTGGGATGGCTTGGGGTCCTCTTGGCCCACCCATGACTACTCCAGTCAAGTGTAGTGATCAGGCCTGGGTTGATGAGGAGTGGTTGCTATGACCTCAAGGCTTTGTGACATCACAGATGCTGGCTTCACTGAAGCAGCTGTCCCTCTCCCATGACCTTGGTGTCCTATGGCTTTAAGTAGGAAGCCCCGGGAAGGACAGAACAAGAGCCCTCTGAACCTGATCAAGAACTCAGGATGTCTTGTGGGTTAATGTCCAACTTCCCCTTTCTGGAGACATAGAGGAAGGAAAATGACATTCAGTATACCTTCCTTTAGGCCAACATATCCCCAGAGACGGCAAGGTGTCCTTTTACACTACAATTTCTAGATATCTCAAGAAAAGGTGAGGCCTCGCGGGTATAAGCAGCTCTCCGTGGGGTTTGTCGTCCTGTGGGTGAGAGCGTACTTTGTCAGCGTCTTTTGCCTATGGGTCAGTGATGACTAAGATACGGAAAGTCCCTTTCGGAGGTAAAAGGTGAGGGCATCGCTATATGGTGCTGTCTGTGGCCTCGTCTCCTAGTGTTCTGAAACACGCGGCTAAGGGATGAGGCCTCTGTCTACCTGGCTTTCCCTTAAATACCTTTGCAAAGTCTTTGAGGAGAGTGATATTCTGCATCTGAGCTAACTCTCAATGAAGAGGCCTGGACCGAACCCGTTGTTATTATTAGTTAACTGTACTTGTTGTGGTAACGGGTATAAACATGTGGACCAAGACTCTTTAGTCAGAAGGAAAGGGACGGCCTATACCGAAGGCTTGCAAGGCCCATTCGAGCAGAACTTTGGAGTGAGTCGCAATGCCCTTGCAAGGACTAGTGGATCAGAAAGTTTGGGTCCATTTCGGCACCACAGTATTCCTCTGCCGTCGAGTGAATGAACCCCTGGACCTTGCCTTGACATGAATGTCCCATGCCCTGCTGTTGGGAAATGGAAAAGGCAAGCAAACAAAGGGAAATGTCATATGGCTACCCACAATATGTGCCTCGGGAGGAATACCTTGGCCCACTTAAGGAAGGGAATAATAAAGGGCAAGAAGTCAGAGAAGGAGACCCACCAGGAGTGACTCAGGACTCTGAGAATCCAGATGAGGGCTACCGAAAAGAGAACTGATTAATGGGTGGTCAGGAGTTGTGGCATATATTAGGAGGAGCACTAGGACGTCCATGCAACTAAAGCATCCGTGAATACTCTGTCAAAAATGGATGATGGATGATAGGCAGGCTTTCTCAACAGAACAGCAACAAGAACAACATCAATTCATAGGAAAACAATGTGGCCCTCTCAAAACCAAAGGAAGTCACAGGGAGAAAAGGAAAGAATTATATTGTTTATTATCTTTCCTTATTGAAATGACATGGGTGGGTTTCCTAAAATGTCCTTCTTTGAATTGGGTCTTTATCCTTGTAAATTAGAGTTTACCCACCTCTTCCATCTCTGGATTTGATGAGAGGACATGACAATGCCTTCACTAAATACATAGAAGAGTGGCCCAAGCAAATGACTTGACCTGGCCTTCTGTGTGTTGGCAGGGGTTGGATTACTGCTTCAAAGGCTTCCGTCTAAACTAGAGAGCTGAGATTTTGTAGGTTTCCTGACCTAATCTTGGAAGTTTCTATGTGTCTGGGAATTTATCCTTTTCTCTCAGTTCTTGGATTTGCTAGCATAAATGTGTGGCTATGCCTTTTCGGTTATTCTTTTTTCCTTGCTACCAGTTGTGATGTGGTTTCATACTTGCAGCTGTGTGCTTGTCTCCCTGTTTTATCCCAGTAATGGCTTCTGCGGTTTGTTCCTGTTGTCAAAACTCAAGTGTGAGATCTCCTGATTTTTTTCCTATTGGTTTGTTTGTATTTCCTTAATTTTGATAATCACATGTCTGATTTCAATTTTTCTGTTAACTTTGGAGTTCGGTTTTTCTTCATCTTGTTCCTTCAGTCGTCCTTTTAGGTGGCTTTCTTTTTCGGTGTTTTTAAATTTTGGAAATGCACACATTTAACCCTATATTGTTTCCCCATAAAATGTTTTGGCATCCTCCTCTAAGTTTCTTAGAATTCCTTCGTTCATGGCTCTTCTTTTCCTTTGGATTTTCTTTCTTGCATTCATTGCAGTTCGTGAATGTGTTGTGTTTTCCACTTTAGTGTCTGGCTGTATTTCCAATTTGAAAGTGATATCTTCCTGTTTTCATACCTTCGTGATGATAAGTGCACAGGATAGGTTTTGACTTCTCTTCCATGAATTATGACTGGATTTGGACTCGAGCTCATGACCTGCGATAGACAAAGTTAGGTCTGCTGCTGGGAAGAACATATCTTATTGTCCTCAGAGACGCAATCTTACTCATGGACCCCCAAAAGTTCAGGTGGTCTCGAATGCCCATGTGGACGTCTGTTATTCCTTAGCACCTTCCCATCCAGATAATCTGTCCTGTGCTTAACCTGGATATCATAGTTGCCAACAGTATTGGATAAACGTCGCCATCTCCATTCCTGTGTGTTCATAGGCTTCCAACGTTTAGATACACCTTTTTTCATGGTGGATATGTTGGCAATTCTTCCAGGTTTCTGATGTTTTGATGCTCCATCAAGACAAAACACCTTCCGCTTAGCTTTTTTCTCTCGAAGGCATAAAATGACTCTCGCTGACTTAGGCACAAACACTTTGGCTCTCTTCTCCTTGGGAATAGCATAACCTACATCTTCCCTGTTTCTTCACTTGCAAGCTATGAGTATCTTTATAGTCGAAGGAAATCTCCTATGGGCAACAGAAGGACGAGCCTGTTTAATATTTGCTGTTTTCTTATGGATGTTTCTATTTTTTTTTTTTTTGATTTGGAATTTCAACCACTGTTACAAACTGTTTGTATTGACGGGAGTCTTTAGTCCTGAGTACTGAATGTATTATTGATAGGTAATAGTTCACTTTCTCATTTCGGTTGGCTTCTGACTTGGATTCTATTTGCCTTTCACCTATATGGTATTTTCTTGGGGTTGCTTCATTGGTACGATTCCTCGCTTCCTTCCCATATTTTGCATGTCTTATCTTTGTGTGTTTGCATGTGCATGTGTTAATGCTGTGTGGTGTGTGTGTGTTTCACATCACAATTATTATTAAAATACGAGAGAATGGAATTCGGTCTCTTGTGGGTAGCAATTCAATTTGACATGCCTTGAAATCTCACATTCCATTAGTTTCAGGAAATCTCCTTAAAGGAATGTCATCTCTTGTCCTCTTCAAGAATCCCGTGTTCTCACAAAACGGCCTTCCAACAAACAGCACCATTTGAATTCCTCATTAGAGTCATAATGTTTGTCCCAATACCCTTTCTTTTTCGTATGTTTCTTGACTGTCATGAGTTAGTGAAATCGTCTGTTTATTGTCTTTCTGAGAATGATAGATGTGACAAAGTCCAATGCTCTCCGCAAGACTGCCATAAGAGACATGTGGAAGAATTCCTTCTTGCTTATGTCACAGTACAAATTGTGGTGACATGAAGACACTGAGATGGTAGTAGTGTCTAATAACCTCATGCTTCTTCAACCATGAAGGCAACAAAAAGATGACCACAACAACTGCAGTGGGGTGGAAATTGACCTGAAGCCTACAAGGTAAACTCCAGAGCGAAATAGAACGGAAGGTGCAGAGATGATGGGAGAAGGTTGGAGACATGGCTCAGGGGAGATTTGGTTGGTTCGTGGATCAGAGGGCTGGAGTCCATGAAGAGGACCAAAGCACAGGAGAGCAGGGCACCCTGGGAACACACAAGGAACCTGTTTCCCAGTGCCGTTGACTGTGAGACGCAGAGGGTCTGAAGGGCACGAGTACTTGACAACACAAGTGTTGAGGGCTGAAGTTTTCCTATCAGCAGGCTTGGCAGACATCAACTTGAAAGAACACCATCTTTTTCCTGCATATGACACCAACAAGCGACCAGGAGCAGACAGCCTGGAGACAATGATCAGAGAGAGACAATACCAAGAGACGCAGTGGGAAGATGATGAGTCGTGGGAGTGATTCCGTGAAAGGCAGTGTTCGTGGAGATGACTCAATGTGGACATAATAAATTTTGGCTCTCACAACAGCAGCATCAAGACAGAGCTTGGCCAAGACAGGTATGTGAGGACAGAGACTCCCTAGCCAGCCAACACAAAATACCAACAGTGGAACACTTGGAGGATTGCCTTCCTCAGTCCAAGATGCTTAGTCCAAGGAGAACAGACTCTCCCATACGGGACGAGAAGAAAGCTTTGACCACATGTTCTCTTCTGAACACAGCATTCTGCAGGCCTGCGTTCTGTTGAGTTGGTAGAGTTTCTCCTTTCACAGGCACACCAGAGCCCACCAAGGTAAACCTCAGCATATTCAGCCCGGACCCTAAAAACAACAAACGGCCGGAAAGGAGAGCTACTGCAAATGACTGGCCTCCAGGACAGGGTCAGCCACAACACAAACAGCAGTGGCATGCATGCCACATACACTCTCACAAACACACACACACACGCATGCACTCAACAAACCTTAAGGGCGAGCCCTGGGTCACTCACGGATCACTTCCTCCTAAATAAATTACCCTCAGGTTAGAAAACAGAATGAGTTTAACGAATACAGAGAGGTGACAGAGACTTAGATCCAATGCAAAGATGGAAGAATCAATTGATTCCCAGGTAAAGGAAGAAGGAGTGATTACGACTAGGCAGTCAGAGTGAAACCTCTACATAGAGCACGCCCGATGCGGGATAGAAAGCTGTGGCCTGGATACTCGCTGTACATCAGAAAACATAGGAGATATCAGAGAGTCTCGAAACACAGAGATAAAACTGATAAAGATAAAAACACCTAAAGAACTCCTGAAGAGAAGATTGGCAGGAGACTGGATGCAAAGTTCGGGAACATGGTAGAAGTGGAGGATCCAATTAGGAACCGAGAAGAACAAGCCTAGAAAATAAGGATGCAAATTCTAAGAGAGAAGGCAGAATGATGGAACATGATAGTGAGCTTAGGGAATCTCTAAGGAAATGAAAGAGGTGCCTCTTGTAGGTGAATTAAGAGTGAGAGAAAGAAAAGAGGGCTGATCCTAGATTAGAGAACTCGGGGCTGGAAAGGACCCTCATCTGGGAGCAGAGAAAGTGGTCCAGAATCAGAGGCACAGAGAACTCCCAACACCTTCCACAGAAGCGGAGCACCTAAAGACATAGTGCCATTCCCCCCGGAAAATCTAGGCATGGAGGTATTCTCTTAGGCAAATAGGCATCGGAGAATAGTTTGTCCATAGCCCAGTCACTGACTTCAAGAGGAAAAGCTATACCAGCTCTCGAAGCAGGCCGGATAGCTCAAGCAACAGCAGCCAAGCCAAAATCCTTATCCCCTGCATTTCTGAACAATGACAGAGCAGCGGTTCTGTCTAGAACCAGGAGGTATTCAGAAGTCAATTGTTGGGTCCCGGGTTGTGTCCATCAGTTCAGACGCGGCCTTCAGATCAACTCATGATTCCAGGGCCTTGGCATTGACTCTGTTCTCAGGTTCTCTGCTCAGGGGCAAGTAAGCTTCTCCCTCTCCAGCTCCACCCCCTGATTGGGATCTCTCTGCCTCTCTGTCCAAACGTGCATGTGCATGTTCGATAAGATAACAAAGACAAAAACAGTGCACAATAATTGACTGGGGCCAAAGGATGTTTTATTGAATTTGGACCTAGGTTCCTATGGAGGGCAGCCAGGTATAGAGAACCTCCCACCATCCTAAAATGCCCGACCTTCGCTTGGAGCTTCCTTGTTCATTCTCCTGTTCTTTGCCTTCCTGGATCTCCTCACCAACCTGCAGCATCCGCTGTCTGTCGTGCTGTACTGACCCCTTGTTAACACATTGTGCATCCTCTCGGGGCTCCATTGGAACATGCCCATCTTCCTCAAGAGGCACTGTTTGCTTATCGCATGTAACCATTTGGGGGATGGTCATGAGAGGGTGAAGGCAGGCTTGTGCTGCCACATCTCCATGCAGTTCCACAGAGGGTAGCTGATCCACCATGAGGGAGTGCTCAAGGTTCTTCCACATTCGAATCCTCTTCAATGCGTCCTTTTGCACATACAAGTTGTCTTCCTGAAATGGGCACCGAAGTCTTTCAGATGGCTTCACTTGGGCTTGGGTCTCTTCCAACATGCTCTCCGTTGGCTTCTGTGGACTCCAAGAACATGAGTCCGTCCTGGACCTAAGGTTCTAGGGTGTAGAGTCTGCCTTGGATGAATGGTGTTTTTGGAAGATTGGGAGGCCTTGTTGGCACCGTTTCTGGAGACCATCGAGGTACTCGTGTGCTTGCTGTGGAAGATTCCAGACATGTCTTTGGCACGGTTGCGGGGGTTCACTTTGAGCTTCCCTTGGGTGGACCTTTTCCTGTTGAGATGCTCCATGATTTGGTGGGAGGGTCTCACCCTTACGCAGGGCTCGGATTTCCTCCCCTGAGGCTTTGCTTGTGGTCTGTTAGTTTCTTGGCCTGTCGTGGCTAAGATGGAATGAGGGATCCTTGCCTTTCTCCGAGGTCCAGAGGGCTGGTGCTGACACTCACGACCAAATACTACGAATTGGGCCATGGAGAAGTTGACACCGACTCGCTTCGCAAACTGCCTTGGTGAGAGACCCAGGCGGCTCCAGCGGTTTGGGATGGCTTGGGGTCCTCTTGGCCCACCCATGACTACTCCAGTCAAGTGTAGTGATCAGGCCTGGGTTGATGAGGAGTGGTTGCTATGACCTCAAGGCTTTGTGACATCACAGATGCTGGCTTCACTGAAGCAGCTGTCCCTCTCCCATGACCTTGGTGTCCTATGGCTTTAAGTAGGAAGCCCCGGGAAGGACAGAACAAGAGCCCTCTGAACCTGATCAAGAACTCAGGATGTCTTGTGGGTTAATGTCCAACTTCCCCTTTCTGGAGACATAGAGGAAGGAAAATGACATTCAGTATACCTTCCTTTAGGCCAACATATCCCCAGAGACGGCAAGGTGTCCTTTTACACTACAATTTCTAGATATCTCAAGAAAAGGTGAGGCCTCGCGGGTATAAGCAGCTCTCCGTGGGGTTTGTCGTCCTGTGGGTGAGAGCGTACTTTGTCAGCGTCTTTTGCCTATGGGTCAGTGATGACTAAGATACGGAAAGTCCCTTTCGGAGGTAAAAGGTGAGGGCATCGCTATATGGTGCTGTCTGTGGCCTCGTCTCCTAGTGTTCTGAAACACGCGGCTAAGGGATGAGGCCTCTGTCTACCTGGCTTTCCCTTAAATACCTTTGCAAAGTCTTTGAGGAGAGTGATATTCTGCATCTGAGCTAACTCTCAATGAAGAGGCCTGGACCGAACCCGTTGTTATTATTAGTTAACTGTACTTGTTGTGGTAACGGGTATAAACATGTGGACCAAGACTCTTTAGTCAGAAGGAAAGGGACGGCCTATACCGAAGGCTTGCAAGGCCCATTCGAGCAGAACTTTGGAGTGAGTCGCAATGCCCTTGCAAGGACTAGTGGATCAGAAAGTTTGGGTCCATTTCGGCACCACAGTATTCCTCTGCCGTCGAGTGAATGAACCCCTGGACCTTGCCTTGACATGAATGTCCCATGCCCTGCTGTTGGGAAATGGAAAAGGCAAGCAAACAAAGGGAAATGTCATATGGCTACCCACAATATGTGCCTCGGGAGGAATACCTTGGCCCACTTAAGGAAGGGAATAATAAAGGGCAAGAAGTCAGAGAAGGAGACCCACCAGGAGTGACTCAGGACTCTGAGAATCCAGATGAGGGCTACCGAAAAGAGAACTGATTAATGGGTGGTCAGGAGTTGTGGCATATATTAGGAGGAGCACTAGGACGTCCATGCAACTAAAGCATCCGTGAATACTCTGTCAAAAATGGATGATGGATGATAGGCAGGCTTTCTCAACAGAACAGCAACAAGAACAACATCAATTCATAGGAAAACAATGTGGCCCTCTCAAAACCAAAGGAAGTCACAGGGAGAAAAGGAAAGAATTATATTGTTTATTATCTTTCCTTATTGAAATGACATGGGTGGGTTTCCTAAAATGTCCTTCTTTGAATTGGGTCTTTATCCTTGTAAATTAGAGTTTACCCACCTCTTCCATCTCTGGATTTGATGAGAGGACATGACAATGCCTTCACTAAATACATAGAAGAGTGGCCCAAGCAAATGACTTGACCTGGCCTTCTGTGTGTTGGCAGGGGTTGGATTACTGCTTCAAAGGCTTCCGTCTAAACTAGAGAGCTGAGATTTTGTAGGTTTCCTGACCTAATCTTGGAAGTTTCTATGTGTCTGGGAATTTATCCTTTTCTCTCAGTTCTTGGATTTGCTAGCATAAATGTGTGGCTATGCCTTTTCGGTTATTCTTTTTTCCTTGCTACCAGTTGTGATGTGGTTTCATACTTGCAGCTGTGTGCTTGTCTCCCTGTTTTATCCCAGTAATGGCTTCTGCGGTTTGTTCCTGTTGTCAAAACTCAAGTGTGAGATCTCCTGATTTTTTTCCTATTGGTTTGTTTGTATTTCCTTAATTTTGATAATCACATGTCTGATTTCAATTTTTCTGTTAACTTTGGAGTTCGGTTTTTCTTCATCTTGTTCCTTCAGTCGTCCTTTTAGGTGGCTTTCTTTTTCGGTGTTTTTAAATTTTGGAAATGCACACATTTAACCCTATATTGTTTCCCCATAAAATGTTTTGGCATCCTCCTCTAAGTTTCTTAGAATTCCTTCGTTCATGGCTCTTCTTTTCCTTTGGATTTTCTTTCTTGCATTCATTGCAGTTCGTGAATGTGTTGTGTTTTCCACTTTAGTGTCTGGCTGTATTTCCAATTTGAAAGTGATATCTTCCTGTTTTCATACCTTCGTGATGATAAGTGCACAGGATAGGTTTTGACTTCTCTTCCATGAATTATGACTGGATTTGGACTCGAGCTCATGACCTGCGATAGACAAAGTTAGGTCTGCTGCTGGGAAGAACATATCTTATTGTCCTCAGAGACGCAATCTTACTCATGGACCCCCAAAGTTCAGGTGGTCTCGAATGCCCATGTGGACGTCTGTTATTCCTTAGCACCTTCCCATCCAGATAATCTGTCCTGTGCTTAACCTGGATATCATAGTTGCCAACAGTATTGGATAAACGTCGCCATCTCCATTCCTGTGTGTTCATAGGCTTCCAACGTTTAGATACACCTTTTTTCATGGTGGATATGTTGGCAATTCTTCCAGGTTTCTGATGTTTTGATGCTCCATCAAGACAAAACACCTTCCGCTTAGCTTTTTTCTCTCGAAGGCATAAAATGACTCTCGCTGACTTAGGCACAAACACTTTGGCTCTCTTCTCCTTGGGAATAGCATAACCTACATCTTCCCTGTTTCTTCACTTGCAAGCTATGAGTATCTTTATAGTCGAAGGAAATCTCCTATGGGCAACAGAAGGACGAGCCTGTTTAATATTTGCTGTTTTCTTATGGATGTTTCTATTTTTTTTTTTTTTGATTTGGAATTTCAACCACTGTTACAAACTGTTTGTATTGACGGGAGTCTTTAGTCCTGAGTACTGAATGTATTATTGATAGGTAATAGTTCACTTTCTCATTTCGGTTGGCTTCTGACTTGGATTCTATTTGCCTTTCACCTATATGGTATTTTCTTGGGGTTGCTTCATTGGTACGATTCCTCGCTTCCTTCCCATATTTTGCATGTCTTATCTTTGTGTGTTTGCATGTGCATGTGTTAATGCTGTGTGGTGTGTGTGTGTTTCACATCACAATTATTATTAAAATACGAGAGAATGGAATTCGGTCTCTTGTGGGTAGCAATTCAATTTGACATGCCTTGAAATCTCACATTCCATTAGTTTCAGGAAATCTCCTTAAAGGAATGTCATCTCTTGTCCTCTTCAAGAATCCCGTGTTCTCACAAAACGGCCTTCCAACAAACAGCACCATTTGAATTCCTCATTAGAGTCATAATGTTTGTCCCAATACCCTTTCTTTTTCGTATGTTTCTTGACTGTCATGAGTTAGTGAAATCGTCTGTTTATTGTCTTTCTGAGAATGATAGATGTGACAAAGTCCAATGCTCTCCGCAAGACTGCCATAAGAGACATGTGGAAGAATTCCTTCTTGCTTATGTCACAGTACAAATTGTGGTGACATGAAGACACTGAGATGGTAGTAGTGTCTAATAACCTCATGCTTCTTCAACCATGAAGGCAACAAAAAGATGACCACAACAACTGCAGTGGGGTGGAAATTGACCTGAAGCCTACAAGGTAAACTCCAGAGCGAAATAGAACGGAAGGTGCAGAGATGATGGGAGAAGGTTGGAGACATGGCTCAGGGGAGATTTGGTTGGTTCGTGGATCAGAGGGCTGGAGTCCATGAAGAGGACCAAAGCACAGGAGAGCAGGGCACCCTGGGAACACACAAGGAACCTGTTTCCCAGTGCCGTTGACTGTGAGATGCAGAGGGTCTGAAGGGCACGAGTACTTGACAACACAAGTGTTGAGGGCTGAAGTTTTCCTATCAGCAGGCTTGGCAGACATCAACTTGAAAGAACACCATCTTTTTCCTGCATATGACACCAACAAGCGACCAGGAGCAGACAGCCTGGAGACAATGATCAGAGAGAGACAATACCAAGAGACGCAGTGGGAAGATGATGAGTCGTGGGAGTGATTCCGTGAAAGGCAGTGTTCGTGGAGATGACTCAATGTGGACATAATAAATTTTGGCTCTCACAGCAGCAGCATCAAGACAGAGCTTGGCCAAGACAGGTATGTGAGGACAGAGACTCCCTAGCCAGCCAACACAAAATACCAACAGTGGAACACTTGGAGGATTGCCTTCCTCAGTCCAAGATGCTTAGTCCAAGGAGAACAGACTCTCCCATACGGGACGAGAAGAAAGCTTTGACCACATGTTCTCTTCTGAACACAGCATTCTGCAGGCCTGCGTTCTGTTGAGTTGGTAGAGTTTCTCCTTTCACAGGCACACCAGAGCCCACCAAGGTAAACCTCAGCATATTCAACCCGGACCCTAAAAACAACAAACAGCCGGAAAGGAGAGCTACTGCAAATGACTGGCCTCCAGGACAGGGTCAGCCACAACACAAACAGCAGTGGCATGCATGCCACATACACTCTCACAAACACACACACACACGCATGCACTCAACAAACCTTAAGGGCGAGCCCTGGGTCACTCACGGATCACTTCCTCCTAAATAAATTACCCTCAGGTTAGAAAACAGAATGAGTTTAACGAATACAGAGAGGTGACAGAGACTTAGATCCAATGCAAAGATGGAAGAATCAATTGATTCCCAGGTAAAGGAAGAAGGAGTGATTACGACTAGGCAGTCAGAGTGAAACCTCTACATAGAGCACGCCCGATGCGGGATAGAAAGCTGTGGCCTGGATACTCGCTGTACATCAGAAAACATAGGAGATATCAGAGAGTCTCGAAACACAGAGATAAAACTGATAAAGATAAAAACACCTAAAGAACTCCTGAAGAGAAGATTGGCAGGAGACTGGATGCAAAGTTCGGGAACATGGTAGAAGTGGAGGATCCAATTAGGAACCGAGAAGAACAAGCCTAGAAAATAAGGATGCAAATTCTAAGAGAGAAGGCAGAATGATGGAACATGATAGTGAGCTTAGGGAATCTCTAAGGAAATGAAAGAGGTGCCTCTTGTAGGTGAATTAAGAGTGAGAGAAAGAAAAGAGGGCTGATCCTAGATTAGAGAACTCGGGGCTGGAAAGGACCCTCATCTGGGAGCAGAGAAAGTGGTCCAGAATCAGAGGCACAGAGAACTCCCAACACCTTCCACAGAAGCGGAGCACCTAAAGACATAGTGCCATTCCCCCCGGAAAATCTAGGCATGGAGGTATTCTCTTTAGGCAAATAGGCATCGGAGAATAGTTTGTCCATAGCCCAGTCACTGACTTCAAGAGGAAAAGCTATACCAGCTCTCGAAGCAGGCCGGATAGCTCAAGCAACAGCAGCCAAGCCAAAATCCTTATCCCCTGCATTTCTGAACAATGACAGAGCAGCGGTTCTGTCTTGAACCAGGAGGTATTCAGAAGTCAATTGTTGGGTCCCGGGTTGTGTCCATCAGTTCAGACGCGGCCTTCAGATCAACTCATGATTCCAGGGCCTTGGCATTGACTCTGTTCTCAGGTTCTCTGCTCAGGGGCAAGTAAGCTTCTCCCTCTCCAGCTCCACCCCCTGATTGGGATCTCTCTGCCTCTCTGTCCAAACGTGCATGTGCATGTTCGATAAGATAACAAAGACAAAAACAGTGCACAATAATTGACTGGGGCCAAAGGATGTTTTATTGAATTTGGACCTAGGTTCCTATGGAGGGCAGCCAGGTATAGAGAACCTCCCACCATCCTAAAATGCCCGACCTTCGCTTGGAGCTTCCTTGTTCATTCTCCTGTTCTTTGCCTTCCTGGATCTCCTCACCAACCTGCAGCATCCGCTGTCTGTCGTGCTGTACTGACCCCTTGTTAACACATTGTGCATCCTCTCGGGGCTCCATTGGAACATGCCCATCTTCCTCAAGAGGCACTGTTTGCTTATCGCATGTAACCATTTGGGGGATGGTCATGAGAGGGTGAAGGCAGGCTTGTGCTGCCACATCTCCATGCAGTTCCACAGAGGGTAGCTGATCCACCATGAGGGAGTGCTCAAGGTTCTTCCACATTCGAATCCTCTTCAATGCGTCCTTTTGCACATACAAGTTGTCTTCCTGAAATGGGCACCGAAGTCTTTCAGATGGCTTCACTTGGGCTTGGGTCTCTTCCAACATGCTCTCCGTTGGCTTCTGTGGACTCCAAGAACATGAGTCCGTCCTGGACCTAAGGTTCTAGGGTGTAGAGTCTGCCTTGGATGAATGGTGTTTTTGGAAGATTGGGAGGCCTTGTTGGCACCGTTTCTGGAGACCATCGAGGTACTCGTGTGCTTGCTGTGGAAGATTCCAGACATGTCTTTGGCACGGTTGCGGGGGTTCACTTTGAGCTTCCCTTGGGTGGACCTTTTCCTGTTGAGATGCTCCATGATTTGGTGGGAGGGTCTCACCCTTACGCAGGGCTCGGATTTCCTCCCCTGAGGCTTTGCTTGTGGTCTGTTAGTTTCTTGGCCTGTCGTGGCTAAGATGGAATGAGGGATCCTTGCCTTTCTCCGAGGTCCAGAGGGCTGGTGCTGACACTCACGACCAAATACTACGAATTGGGCCATGGAGAAGTTGACACCGACTCGCTTCGCAAACTGCCTTGGTGAGAGACCCAGGCGGCTCCAGCGGTTTGGGATGGCTTGGGGTCCTCTTGGCCCACCCATGACTACTCCAGTCAAGTGTAGTGATCAGGCCTGGGTTGATGAGGAGTGGTTGCTATGACCTCAAGGCTTTGTGACATCACAGATGCTGGCTTCACTGAAGCAGCTGTCCCTCTCCCATGACCTTGGTGTCCTATGGCTTTAAGTAGGAAGCCCCGGGAAGGACAGAACAAGAGCCCTCTGAACCTGATCAAGAACTCAGGATGTCTTGTGGGTTAATGTCCAACTTCCCCTTTCTGGAGACATAGAGGAAGGAAAATGACATTCAGTATACCTTCCTTTAGGCCAACATATCCCCAGAGACGGCAAGGTGTCCTTTTACACTACAATTTCTAGATATCTCAAGAAAAGGTGAGGCCTCGCGGGTATAAGCAGCTCTCCGTGGGGTTTGTCGTCCTGTGGGTGAGAGCGTACTTTGTCAGCGTCTTTTGCCTATGGGTCAGTGATGACTAAGATACGGAAAGTCCCTTTCGGAGGTAAAAGGTGAGGGCATCGCTATATGGTGCTGTCTGTGGCCTCGTCTCCTAGTGTTCTGAAACACGCGGCTAAGGGATGAGGCCTCTGTCTACCTGGCTTTCCCTTAAATACCTTTGCAAAGTCTTTGAGGAGAGTGATATTCTGCATCTGAGCTAACTCTCAATGAAGAGGCCTGGACCGAACCCGTTGTTATTATTAGTTAACTGTACTTGTTGTGGTAACGGGTATAAACATGTGGACCAAGACTCTTTAGTCAGAAGGAAAGGGACGGCCTATACCGAAGGCTTGCAAGGCCCATTCGAGCAGAACTTTGGAGTGAGTCGCAATGCCCTTGCAAGGACTAGTGGATCAGAAAGTTTGGGTCCATTTCGGCACCACAGTATTCCTCTGCCGTCGAGTGAATGAACCCCTGGACCTTGCCTTGACATGAATGTCCCATGCCCTGCTGTTGGGAAATGGAAAAGGCAAGCAAACAAAGGGAAATGTCATATGGCTACCCACAATATGTGCCTCGGGAGGAATACCTTGGCCCACTTAAGGAAGGGAATAATAAAGGGCAAGAAGTCAGAGAAGGAGACCCACCAGGAGTGACTCAGGACTCTGAGAATCCAGATGAGGGCTACCGAAAAGAGAACTGATTAATGGGTGGTCAGGAGTTGTGGCATATATTAGGAGGAGCACTAGGACGTCCATGCAACTAAAGCATCCGTGAATACTCTGTCAAAAATGGATGATGGATGATAGGCAGGCTTTCTCAACAGAACAGCAACAAGAACAACATCAATTCATAGGAAAACAATGTGGCCCTCTCAAAACCAAAGGAAGTCACAGGGAGAAAAGGAAAGAATTATATTGTTTATTATCTTTCCTTATTGAAATGACATGGGTGGGTTTCCTAAAATGTCCTTCTTTGAATTGGGTCTTTATCCTTGTAAATTAGAGTTTACCCACCTCTTCCATCTCTGGATTTGATGAGAGGACATGACAATGCCTTCACTAAATACATAGAAGAGTGGCCCAAGCAAATGACTTGACCTGGCCTTCTGTGTGTTGGCAGGGGTTGGATTACTGCTTCAAAGGCTTCCGTCTAAACTAGAGAGCTGAGATTTTGTAGGTTTCCTGACCTAATCTTGGAAGTTTCTATGTGTCTGGGAATTTATCCTTTTCTCTCAGTTCTTGGATTTGCTAGCATAAATGTGTGGCTATGCCTTTTCGGTTATTCTTTTTTCCTTGCTACCAGTTGTGATGTGGTTTCATACTTGCAGCTGTGTGCTTGTCTCCCTGTTTTATCCCAGTAATGGCTTCTGCGGTTTGTTCCTGTTGTCAAAACTCAAGTGTGAGATCTCCTGATTTTTTTCCTATTGGTTTGTTTGTATTTCCTTAATTTTGATAATCACATGTCTGATTTCAATTTTTCTGTTAACTTTGGAGTTCGGTTTTTCTTCATCTTGTTCCTTCAGTCGTCCTTTTAGGTGGCTTTCTTTTTCGGTGTTTTTAAATTTTGGAAATGCACACATTTAACCCTATATTGTTTCCCCATAAAATGTTTTGGCATCCTCCTCTAAGTTTCTTAGAATTCCTTCGTTCATGGCTCTTCTTTTCCTTTGGATTTTCTTTCTTGCATTCATTGCAGTTCGTGAATGTGTTGTGTTTTCCACTTTAGTGTCTGGCTGTATTTCCAATTTGAAAGTGATATCTTCCTGTTTTCATACCTTCGTGATGATAAGTGCACAGGATAGGTTTTGACTTCTCTTCCATGAATTATGACTGGATTTGGACTCGAGCTCATGACCTGCGATAGACAAAGTTAGGTCTGCTGCTGGGAAGAACATATCTTATTGTCCTCAGAGACGCAATCTTACTCATGGACCCCCCAAAGTTCAGGTGGTCTCGAATGCCCATGTGGACGTCTGTTATTCCTTAGCACCTTCCCATCCAGATAATCTGTCCTGTGCTTAACCTGGATATCATAGTTGCCAACAGTATTGGATAAACGTCGCCATCTCCATTCCTGTGTGTTCATAGGCTTCCAACGTTTAGATACACCTTTTTTCATGGTGGATATGTTGGCAATTCTTCCAGGTTTCTGATGTTTTGATGCTCCATCAAGACAAAACACCTTCCGCTTAGCTTTTTTCTCTCGAAGGCATAAAATGACTCTCGCTGACTTAGGCACAAACACTTTGGCTCTCTTCTCCTTGGGAATAGCATAACCTACATCTTCCCTGTTTCTTCACTTGCAAGCTATGAGTATCTTTATAGTCGAAGGAAATCTCCTATGGGCAACAGAAGGACGAGCCTGTTTAATATTTGCTGTTTTCTTATGGATGTTTCTATTTTTTTTTTTTTTGATTTGGAATTTCAACCACTGTTACAAACTGTTTGTATTGACGGGAGTCTTTAGTCCTGAGTACTGAATGTATTATTGATAGGTAATAGTTCACTTTCTCATTTCGGTTGGCTTCTGACTTGGATTCTATTTGCCTTTCACCTATATGGTATTTTCTTGGGGTTGCTTCATTGGTACGATTCCTCGCTTCCTTCCCATATTTTGCATGTCTTATCTTTGTGTGTTTGCATGTGCATGTGTTAATGCTGTGTGGTGTGTGTGTGTTTCACATCACAATTATTATTAAAATACGAGAGAATGGAATTCGGTCTCTTGTGGGTAGCAATTCAATTTGACATGCCTTGAAATCTCACATTCCATTAGTTTCAGGAAATCTCCTTAAAGGAATGTCATCTCTTGTCCTCTTCAAGAATCCCGTGTTCTCACAAAACGGCCTTCCAACAAACAGCACCATTTGAATTCCTCATTAGAGTCATAATGTTTGTCCCAATACCCTTTCTTTTTCGTATGTTTCTTGACTGTCATGAGTTAGTGAAATCGTCTGTTTATTGTCTTTCTGAGAATGATAGATGTGACAAAGTCCAATGCTCTCCGCAAGACTGCCATAAGAGACATGTGGAAGAATTCCTTCTTGCTTATGTCACAGTACAAATTGTGGTGACATGAAGACACTGAGATGGTAGTAGTGTCTAATAACCTCATGCTTCTTCAACCATGAAGGCAACAAAAAGATGACCACAACAACTGCAGTGGGGTGGAAATTGACCTGAAGCCTACAAGGTAAACTCCAGAGCGAAATAGAACGGAAGGTGCAGAGATGATGGGAGAAGGTTGGAGACATGGCTCAGGGGAGATTTGGTTGGTTCGTGGATCAGAGGGCTGGAGTCCATGAAGAGGACCAAAGCACAGGAGAGCAGGGCACCCTGGGAACACACAAGGAACCTGTTTCCCAGTGCCGTTGACTGTGAGACGCAGAGGGTCTGAAGGGCACGAGTACTTGACAACACAAGTGTTGAGGGCTGAAGTTTTCCTATCAGCAGGCTTGGCAGACATCAACTTGAAAGAACACCATCTTTTTCCTGCATATGACACCAACAAGCGACCAGGAGCAGACAGCCTGGAGACAATGATCAGAGAGAGACAATACCAAGAGACGCAGTGGGAAGATGATGAGTCGTGGGAGTGATTCCGTGAAAGGCAGTGTTCGTGGAGATGACTCAATGTGGACATAATAAATTTTGGCTCTCACAACAGCAGCATCAAGACAGAGCTTGGCCAAGACAGGTATGTGAGGACAGAGACTCCCTAGCCAGCCAACACAAAATACCAACAGTGGAACACTTGGAGGATTGCCTTCCTCAGTCCAAGATGCTTAGTCCAAGGAGAACAGACTCTCCCATACGGGACGAGAAGAAAGCTTTGACCACATGTTCTCTTCTGAACACAGCATTCTGCAGGCCTGCGTTCTGTTGAGTTGGTAGAGTTTCTCCTTTCACAGGCACACCAGAGCCCACCAAGGTAAACCTCAGCATATTCAACCCGGACCCTAAAAACAACAAACAGCCGGAAAGGAGAGCTACTGCAAATGACTGGCCTCCAGGACAGGGTCAGCCACAACACAAACAGCAGTGGCATGCATGCCACATACACTCTCACAAACACACACACACACGCATGCACTCAACAAACCTTAAGGGCGAGCCCTGGGTCACTCACGGATCACTTCCTCCTAAATAAATTACCCTCAGGTTAGAAAACAGAATGAGTTTAACGAATACAGAGAGGTGACAGAGACTTAGATCCAATGCAAAGATGGAAGAATCAATTGATTCCCAGGTAAAGGAAGAAGGAGTGATTACGACTAGGCAGTCAGAGTGAAACCTCTACATAGAGCACGCCCGATGCGGGATAGAAAGCTGTGGCCTGGATACTCGCTGTACATCAGAAAACATAGGAGATATCAGAGAGTCTCGAAACACAGAGATAAAACTGATAAAGATAAAAACACCTAAAGAACTCCTGAAGAGAAGATTGGCAGGAGACTGGATGCAAAGTTCGGGAACATGGTAGAAGTGGAGGATCCAATTAGGAACCGAGAAGAACAAGCCTAGAAAATAAGGATGCAAATTCTAAGAGAGAAGGCAGAATGATGGAACATGATAGTGAGCTTAGGGAATCTCTAAGGAAATGAAAGAGGTGCCTCTTGTAGGTGAATTAAGAGTGAGAGAAAGAAAAGAGGGCTGATCCTAGATTAGAGAACTCGGGGCTGGAAAGGACCCTCATCTGGGAGCAGAGAAAGTGGTCCAGAATCAGAGGCACAGAGAACTCCCAACACCTTCCACAGAAGCGGAGCACCTAAAGACATAGTGCCATTCCCCCCGGAAAATCTAGGCATGGAGGTATTCTCTTAGGCAAATAGGCATCGGAGAATAGTTTGTCCATAGCCCAGTCACTGACTTCAAGAGGAAAAGCTATACCAGCTCTCGAAGCAGGCCGGATAGCTCAAGCAACAGCAGCCAAGCCAAAATCCTTATCCCCTGCATTTCTGAACAATGACAGAGCAGCGGTTCTGTCTAGAACCAGGAGGTATTCAGAAGTCAATTGTTGGGTCCCGGGTTGTGTCCATCAGTTCAGACGCGGCCTTCAGATCAACTCATGATTCCAGGGCCTTGGCATTGACTCTGTTCTCAGGTTCTCTGCTCAGGGGCAAGTAAGCTTCTCCCTCTCCAGCTCCACCCCCTGATTGGGATCTCTCTGCCTCTCTGTCCAAACGTGCATGTGCATGTTCGATAAGATAACAAAGACAAAAACAGTGCACAATAATTGACTGGGGCCAAAGGATGTTTTATTGAATTTGGACCTAGGTTCCTATGGAGGGCAGCCAGGTATAGAGAACCTCCCACCATCCTAAAATGCCCGACCTTCGCTTGGAGCTTCCTTGTTCATTCTCCTGTTCTTTGCCTTCCTGGATCTCCTCACCAACCTGCAGCATCCGCTGTCTGTCGTGCTGTACTGACCCCTTGTTAACACATTGTGCATCCTCTCGGGGCTCCATTGGAACATGCCCATCTTCCTCAAGAGGCACTGTTTGCTTATCGCATGTAACCATTTGGGGGATGGTCATGAGAGGGTGAAGGCAGGCTTGTGCTGCCACATCTCCATGCAGTTCCACAGAGGGTAGCTGATCCACCATGAGGGAGTGCTCAAGGTTCTTCCACATTCGAATCCTCTTCAATGCGTCCTTTTGCACATACAAGTTGTCTTCCTGAAATGGGCACCGAAGTCTTTCAGATGGCTTCACTTGGGCTTGGGTCTCTTCCAACATGCTCTCCGTTGGCTTCTGTGGACTCCAAGAACATGAGTCCGTCCTGGACCTAAGGTTCTAGGGTGTAGAGTCTGCCTTGGATGAATGGTGTTTTTGGAAGATTGGGAGGCCTTGTTGGCACCGTTTCTGGAGACCATCGAGGTACTCGTGTGCTTGCTGTGGAAGATTCCAGACATGTCTTTGGCACGGTTGCGGGGGTTCACTTTGAGCTTCCCTTGGGTGGACCTTTTCCTGTTGAGATGCTCCATGATTTGGTGGGAGGGTCTCACCCTTACGCAGGGCTCGGATTTCCTCCCCTGAGGCTTTGCTTGTGGTCTGTTAGTTTCTTGGCCTGTCGTGGCTAAGATGGAATGAGGGATCCTTGCCTTTCTCCGAGGTCCAGAGGGCTGGTGCTGACACTCACGACCAAATACTACGAATTGGGCCATGGAGAAGTTGACACCGACTCGCTTCGCAAACTGCCTTGGTGAGAGACCCAGGCGGCTCCAGCGGTTTGGGATGGCTTGGGGTCCTCTTGGCCCACCCATGACTACTCCAGTCAAGTGTAGTGATCAGGCCTGGGTTGATGAGGAGTGGTTGCTATGACCTCAAGGCTTTGTGACATCACAGATGCTGGCTTCACTGAAGCAGCTGTCCCTCTCCCATGACCTTGGTGTCCTATGGCTTTAAGTAGGAAGCCCCGGGAAGGACAGAACAAGAGCCCTCTGAACCTGATCAAGAACTCAGGATGTCTTGTGGGTTAATGTCCAACTTCCCCTTTCTGGAGACATAGAGGAAGGAAAATGACATTCAGTATACCTTCCTTTAGGCCAACATATCCCCAGAGACGGCAAGGTGTCCTTTTACACTACAATTTCTAGATATCTCAAGAAAAGGTGAGGCCTCGCGGGTATAAGCAGCTCTCCGTGGGGTTTGTCGTCCTGTGGGTGAGAGCGTACTTTGTCAGCGTCTTTTGCCTATGGGTCAGTGATGACTAAGATACGGAAAGTCCCTTTCGGAGGTAAAAGGTGAGGGCATCGCTATATGGTGCTGTCTGTGGCCTCGTCTCCTAGTGTTCTGAAACACGCGGCTAAGGGATGAGGCCTCTGTCTACCTGGCTTTCCCTTAAATACCTTTGCAAAGTCTTTGAGGAGAGTGATATTCTGCATCTGAGCTAACTCTCAATGAAGAGGCCTGGACCGAACCCGTTGTTATTATTAGTTAACTGTACTTGTTGTGGTAACGGGTATAAACATGTGGACCAAGACTCTTTAGTCAGAAGGAAAGGGACGGCCTATACCGAAGGCTTGCAAGGCCCATTCGAGCAGAACTTTGGAGTGAGTCGCAATGCCCTTGCAAGGACTAGTGGATCAGAAAGTTTGGGTCCATTTCGGCACCACAGTATTCCTCTGCCGTCGAGTGAATGAACCCCTGGACCTTGCCTTGACATGAATGTCCCATGCCCTGCTGTTGGGAAATGGAAAAGGCAAGCAAACAAAGGGAAATGTCATATGGCTACCCACAATATGTGCCTCGGGAGGAATACCTTGGCCCACTTAAGGAAGGGAATAATAAAGGGCAAGAAGTCAGAGAAGGAGACCCACCAGGAGTGACTCAGGACTCTGAGAATCCAGATGAGGGCTACCGAAAAGAGAACTGATTAATGGGTGGTCAGGAGTTGTGGCATATATTAGGAGGAGCACTAGGACGTCCATGCAACTAAAGCATCCGTGAATACTCTGTCAAAAATGGATGATGGATGATAGGCAGGCTTTCTCAACAGAACAGCAACAAGAACAACATCAATTCATAGGAAAACAATGTGGCCCTCTCAAAACCAAAGGAAGTCACAGGGAGAAAAGGAAAGAATTATATTGTTTATTATCTTTCCTTATTGAAATGACATGGGTGGGTTTCCTAAAATGTCCTTCTTTGAATTGGGTCTTTATCCTTGTAAATTAGAGTTTACCCACCTCTTCCATCTCTGGATTTGATGAGAGGACATGACAATGCCTTCACTAAATACATAGAAGAGTGGCCCAAGCAAATGACTTGACCTGGCCTTCTGTGTGTTGGCAGGGGTTGGATTACTGCTTCAAAGGCTTCCGTCTAAACTAGAGAGCTGAGATTTTGTAGGTTTCCTGACCTAATCTTGGAAGTTTCTATGTGTCTGGGAATTTATCCTTTTCTCTCAGTTCTTGGATTTGCTAGCATAAATGTGTGGCTATGCCTTTTCGGTTATTCTTTTTTCCTTGCTACCAGTTGTGATGTGGTTTCATACTTGCAGCTGTGTGCTTGTCTCCCTGTTTTATCCCAGTAATGGCTTCTGCGGTTTGTTCCTGTTGTCAAAACTCAAGTGTGAGATCTCCTGATTTTTTTCCTATTGGTTTGTTTGTATTTCCTTAATTTTGATAATCACATGTCTGATTTCAATTTTTCTGTTAACTTTGGAGTTCGGTTTTTCTTCATCTTGTTCCTTCAGTCGTCCTTTTAGGTGGCTTTCTTTTTCGGTGTTTTTAAATTTTGGAAATGCACACATTTAACCCTATATTGTTTCCCCATAAAATGTTTTGGCATCCTCCTCTAAGTTTCTTAGAATTCCTTCGTTCATGGCTCTTCTTTTCCTTTGGATTTTCTTTCTTGCATTCATTGCAGTTCGTGAATGTGTTGTGTTTTCCACTTTAGTGTCTGGCTGTATTTCCAATTTGAAAGTGATATCTTCCTGTTTTCATACCTTCGTGATGATAAGTGCACAGGATAGGTTTTGACTTCTCTTCCATGAATTATGACTGGATTTGGACTCGAGCTCATGACCTGCGATAGACAAAGTTAGGTCTGCTGCTGGGAAGAACATATCTTATTGTCCTCAGAGACGCAATCTTACTCATGGACCCCCAAAAGTTCAGGTGGTCTCGAATGCCCATGTGGACGTCTGTTATTCCTTAGCACCTTCCCATCCAGATAATCTGTCCTGTGCTTAACCTGGATATCATAGTTGCCAACAGTATTGGATAAACGTCGCCATCTCCATTCCTGTGTGTTCATAGGCTTCCAACGTTTAGATACACCTTTTTTCATGGTGGATATGTTGGCAATTCTTCCAGGTTTCTGATGTTTTGATGCTCCATCAAGACAAAACACCTTCCGCTTAGCTTTTTTCTCTCGAAGGCATAAAATGACTCTCGCTGACTTAGGCACAAACACTTTGGCTCTCTTCTCCTTGGGAATAGCATAACCTACATCTTCCCTGTTTCTTCACTTGCAAGCTATGAGTATCTTTATAGTCGAAGGAAATCTCCTATGGGCAACAGAAGGACGAGCCTGTTTAATATTTGCTGTTTTCTTATGGATGTTTCTATTTTTTTTTTTTTTTTGATTTGGAATTTCAACCACTGTTACAAACTGTTTGTATTGACGGGAGTCTTTAGTCCTGAGTACTGAATGTATTATTGATAGGTAATAGTTCACTTTCTCATTTCGGTTGGCTTCTGACTTGGATTCTATTTGCCTTTCACCTATATGGTATTTTCTTGGGGTTGCTTCATTGGTACGATTCCTCGCTTCCTTCCCATATTTTGCATGTCTTATCTTTGTGTGTTTGCATGTGCATGTGTTAATGCTGTGTGGTGTGTGTGTGTTTCACATCACAATTATTATTAAAATACGAGAGAATGGAATTCGGTCTCTTGTGGGTAGCAATTCAATTTGACATGCCTTGAAATCTCACATTCCATTAGTTTCAGGAAATCTCCTTAAAGGAATGTCATCTCTTGTCCTCTTCAAGAATCCCGTGTTCTCACAAAACGGCCTTCCAACAAACAGCACCATTTGAATTCCTCATTAGAGTCATAATGTTTGTCCCAATACCCTTTCTTTTTCGTATGTTTCTTGACTGTCATGAGTTAGTGAAATCGTCTGTTTATTGTCTTTCTGAGAATGATAGATGTGACAAAGTCCAATGCTCTCCGCAAGACTGCCATAAGAGACATGTGGAAGAATTCCTTCTTGCTTATGTCACAGTACAAATTGTGGTGACATGAAGACACTGAGATGGTAGTAGTGTCTAATAACCTCATGCTTCTTCAACCATGAAGGCAACAAAAAGATGACCACAACAACTGCAGTGGGGTGGAAATTGACCTGAAGCCTACAAGGTAAACTCCAGAGCGAAATAGAACGGAAGGTGCAGAGATGATGGGAGAAGGTTGGAGACATGGCTCAGGGGAGATTTGGTTGGTTCGTGGATCAGAGGGCTGGAGTCCATGAAGAGGACCAAAGCACAGGAGAGCAGGGCACCCTGGGAACACACAAGGAACCTGTTTCCCAGTGCCGTTGACTGTGAGACGCAGAGGGTCTGAAGGGCACGAGTACTTGACAACACAAGTGTTGAGGGCTGAAGTTTTCCTATCAGCAGGCTTGGCAGACATCAACTTGAAAGAACACCATCTTTTTCCTGCATATGACACCAACAAGCGACCAGGAGCAGACAGCCTGGAGACAATGATCAGAGAGAGACAATACCAAGAGACGCAGTGGGAAGATGATGAGTCGTGGGAGTGATTCCGTGAAAGGCAGTGTTCGTGGAGATGACTCAATGTGGACATAATAAATTTTGGCTCTCACAACAGCAGCATCAAGACAGAGCTTGGCCAAGACAGGTATGTGAGGACAGAGACTCCCTAGCCAGCCAACACAAAATACCAACAGTGGAACACTTGGAGGATTGCCTTCCTCAGTCCAAGATGCTTAGTCCAAGGAGAACAGACTCTCCCATACGGGACGAGAAGAAAGCTTTGACCACATGTTCTCTTCTGAACACAGCATTCTGCAGGCCTGCGTTCTGTTGAGTTGGTAGAGTTTCTCCTTTCACAGGCACACCAGAGCCCACCAAGGTAAACCTCAGCATATTCAGCCCGGACCCTAAAAACAACAAACGGCCGGAAAGGAGAGCTACTGCAAATGACTGGCCTCCAGGACAGGGTCAGCCACAACACAAACAGCAGTGGCATGCATGCCACATACACTCTCACAAACACACACACACACGCATGCACTCAACAAACCTTAAGGGCGAGCCCTGGGTCACTCACGGATCACTTCCTCCTAAATAAATTACCCTCAGGTTAGAAAACAGAATGAGTTTAACGAATACAGAGAGGTGACAGAGACTTAGATCCAATGCAAAGATGGAAGAATCAATTGATTCCCAGGTAAAGGAAGAAGGAGTGATTACGACTAGGCAGTCAGAGTGAAACCTCTACATAGAGCACGCCCGATGCGGGATAGAAAGCTGTGGCCTGGATACTCGCTGTACATCAGAAAACATAGGAGATATCAGAGAGTCTCGAAACACAGAGATAAAACTGATAAAGATAAAAACACCTAAAGAACTCCTGAAGAGAAGATTGGCAGGAGACTGGATGCAAAGTTCGGGAACATGGTAGAAGTGGAGGATCCAATTAGGAACCGAGAAGAACAAGCCTAGAAAATAAGGATGCAAATTCTAAGAGAGAAGGCAGAATGATGGAACATGATAGTGAGCTTAGGGAATCTCTAAGGAAATGAAAGAGGTGCCTCTTGTAGGTGAATTAAGAGTGAGAGAAAGAAAAGAGGGCTGATCCTAGATTAGAGAACTCGGGGCTGGAAAGGACCCTCATCTGGGAGCAGAGAAAGTGGTCCAGAATCAGAGGCACAGAGAACTCCCAACACCTTCCACAGAAGCGGAGCACCTAAAGACATAGTGCCATTCCCCCCGGAAAATCTAGGCATGGAGGTATTCTCTTAGGCAAATAGGCATCGGAGAATAGTTTGTCCATAGCCCAGTCACTGACTTCAAGAGGAAAAGCTATACCAGCTCTCGAAGCAGGCCGGATAGCTCAAGCAACAGCAGCCAAGCCAAAATCCTTATCCCCTGCATTTCTGAACAATGACAGAGCAGCGGTTCTGTCTAGAACCAGGAGGTATTCAGAAGTCAATTGTTGGGTCCCGGGTTGTGTCCATCAGTTCAGACGCGGCCTTCAGATCAACTCATGATTCCAGGGCCTTGGCATTGACTCTGTTCTCAGGTTCTCTGCTCAGGGGCAAGTAAGCTTCTCCCTCTCCAGCTCCACCCCCTGATTGGGATCTCTCTGCCTCTCTGTCCAAACGTGCATGTGCATGTTCGATAAGATAACAAAGACAAAAACAGTGCACAATAATTGACTGGGGCCAAAGGATGTTTTATTGAATTTGGACCTAGGTTCCTATGGAGGGCAGCCAGGTATAGAGAACCTCCCACCATCCTAAAATGCCCGACCTTCGCTTGGAGCTTCCTTGTTCATTCTCCTGTTCTTTGCCTTCCTGGATCTCCTCACCAACCTGCAGCATCCGCTGTCTGTCGTGCTGTACTGACCCCTTGTTAACACATTGTGCATCCTCTCGGGGCTCCATTGGAACATGCCCATCTTCCTCAAGAGGCACTGTTTGCTTATCGCATGTAACCATTTGGGGGATGGTCATGAGAGGGTGAAGGCAGGCTTGTGCTGCCACATCTCCATGCAGTTCCACAGAGGGTAGCTGATCCACCATGAGGGAGTGCTCAAGGTTCTTCCACATTCGAATCCTCTTCAATGCGTCCTTTTGCACATACAAGTTGTCTTCCTGAAATGGGCACCGAAGTCTTTCAGATGGCTTCACTTGGGCTTGGGTCTCTTCCAACATGCTCTCCGTTGGCTTCTGTGGACTCCAAGAACATGAGTCCGTCCTGGACCTAAGGTTCTAGGGTGTAGAGTCTGCCTTGGATGAATGGTGTTTTTGGAAGATTGGGAGGCCTTGTTGGCACCGTTTCTGGAGACCATCGAGGTACTCGTGTGCTTGCTGTGGAAGATTCCAGACATGTCTTTGGCACGGTTGCGGGGGTTCACTTTGAGCTTCCCTTGGGTGGACCTTTTCCTGTTGAGATGCTCCATGATTTGGTGGGAGGGTCTCACCCTTACGCAGGGCTCGGATTTCCTCCCCTGAGGCTTTGCTTGTGGTCTGTTAGTTTCTTGGCCTGTCGTGGCTAAGATGGAATGAGGGATCCTTGCCTTTCTCCGAGGTCCAGAGGGCTGGTGCTGACACTCACGACCAAATACTACGAATTGGGCCATGGAGAAGTTGACACCGACTCGCTTCGCAAACTGCCTTGGTGAGAGACCCAGGCGGCTCCAGCGGTTTGGGATGGCTTGGGGTCCTCTTGGCCCACCCATGACTACTCCAGTCAAGTGTAGTGATCAGGCCTGGGTTGATGAGGAGTGGTTGCTATGACCTCAAGGCTTTGTGACATCACAGATGCTGGCTTCACTGAAGCAGCTGTCCCTCTCCCATGACCTTGGTGTCCTATGGCTTTAAGTAGGAAGCCCCGGGAAGGACAGAACAAGAGCCCTCTGAACCTGATCAAGAACTCAGGATGTCTTGTGGGTTAATGTCCAACTTCCCCTTTCTGGAGACATAGAGGAAGGAAAATGACATTCAGTATACCTTCCTTTAGGCCAACATATCCCCAGAGACGGCAAGGTGTCCTTTTACACTACAATTTCTAGATATCTCAAGAAAAGGTGAGGCCTCGCGGGTATAAGCAGCTCTCCGTGGGGTTTGTCGTCCTGTGGGTGAGAGCGTACTTTGTCAGCGTCTTTTGCCTATGGGTCAGTGATGACTAAGATACGGAAAGTCCCTTTCGGAGGTAAAAGGTGAGGGCATCGCTATATGGTGCTGTCTGTGGCCTCGTCTCCTAGTGTTCTGAAACACGCGGCTAAGGGATGAGGCCTCTGTCTACCTGGCTTTCCCTTAAATACCTTTGCAAAGTCTTTGAGGAGAGTGATATTCTGCATCTGAGCTAACTCTCAATGAAGAGGCCTGGACCGAACCCGTTGTTATTATTAGTTAACTGTACTTGTTGTGGTAACGGGTATAAACATGTGGACCAAGACTCTTTAGTCAGAAGGAAAGGGACGGCCTATACCGAAGGCTTGCAAGGCCCATTCGAGCAGAACTTTGGAGTGAGTCGCAATGCCCTTGCAAGGACTAGTGGATCAGAAAGTTTGGGTCCATTTCGGCACCACAGTATTCCTCTGCCGTCGAGTGAATGAACCCCTGGACCTTGCCTTGACATGAATGTCCCATGCCCTGCTGTTGGGAAATGGAAAAGGCAAGCAAACAAAGGGAAATGTCATATGGCTACCCACAATATGTGCCTCGGGAGGAATACCTTGGCCCACTTAAGGAAGGGAATAATAAAGGGCAAGAAGTCAGAGAAGGAGACCCACCAGGAGTGACTCAGGACTCTGAGAATCCAGATGAGGGCTACCGAAAAGAGAACTGATTAATGGGTGGTCAGGAGTTGTGGCATATATTAGGAGGAGCACTAGGACGTCCATGCAACTAAAGCATCCGTGAATACTCTGTCAAAAATGGATGATGGATGATAGGCAGGCTTTCTCAACAGAACAGCAACAAGAACAACATCAATTCATAGGAAAACAATGTGGCCCTCTCAAAACCAAAGGAAGTCACAGGGAGAAAAGGAAAGAATTATATTGTTTATTATCTTTCCTTATTGAAATGACATGGGTGGGTTTCCTAAAATGTCCTTCTTTGAATTGGGTCTTTATCCTTGTAAATTAGAGTTTACCCACCTCTTCCATCTCTGGATTTGATGAGAGGACATGACAATGCCTTCACTAAATACATAGAAGAGTGGCCCAAGCAAATGACTTGACCTGGCCTTCTGTGTGTTGGCAGGGGTTGGATTACTGCTTCAAAGGCTTCCGTCTAAACTAGAGAGCTGAGATTTTGTAGGTTTCCTGACCTAATCTTGGAAGTTTCTATGTGTCTGGGAATTTATCCTTTTCTCTCAGTTCTTGGATTTGCTAGCATAAATGTGTGGCTATGCCTTTTCGGTTATTCTTTTTTCCTTGCTACCAGTTGTGATGTGGTTTCATACTTGCAGCTGTGTGCTTGTCTCCCTGTTTTATCCCAGTAATGGCTTCTGCGGTTTGTTCCTGTTGTCAAAACTCAAGTGTGAGATCTCCTGATTTTTTTCCTATTGGTTTGTTTGTATTTCCTTAATTTTGATAATCACATGTCTGATTTCAATTTTTCTGTTAACTTTGGAGTTCGGTTTTTCTTCATCTTGTTCCTTCAGTCGTCCTTTTAGGTGGCTTTCTTTTTCGGTGTTTTTAAATTTTGGAAATGCACACATTTAACCCTATATTGTTTCCCCATAAAATGTTTTGGCATCCTCCTCTAAGTTTCTTAGAATTCCTTCGTTCATGGCTCTTCTTTTCCTTTGGATTTTCTTTCTTGCATTCATTGCAGTTCGTGAATGTGTTGTGTTTTCCACTTTAGTGTCTGGCTGTATTTCCAATTTGAAAGTGATATCTTCCTGTTTTCATACCTTCGTGATGATAAGTGCACAGGATAGGTTTTGACTTCTCTTCCATGAATTATGACTGGATTTGGACTCGAGCTCATGACCTGCGATAGACAAAGTTAGGTCTGCTGCTGGGAAGAACATATCTTATTGTCCTCAGAGACGCAATCTTACTCATGGACCCCCCAAAGTTCAGGTGGTCTCGAATGCCCATGTGGACGTCTGTTATTCCTTAGCACCTTCCCATCCAGATAATCTGTCCTGTGCTTAACCTGGATATCATAGTTGCCAACAGTATTGGATAAACGTCGCCATCTCCATTCCTGTGTGTTCATAGGCTTCCAACGTTTAGATACACCTTTTTTCATGGTGGATATGTTGGCAATTCTTCCAGGTTTCTGATGTTTTGATGCTCCATCAAGACAAAACACCTTCCGCTTAGCTTTTTTCTCTCGAAGGCATAAAATGACTCTCGCTGACTTAGGCACAAACACTTTGGCTCTCTTCTCCTTGGGAATAGCATAACCTACATCTTCCCTGTTTCTTCACTTGCAAGCTATGAGTATCTTTATAGTCGAAGGAAATCTCCTATGGGCAACAGAAGGACGAGCCTGTTTAATATTTGCTGTTTTCTTATGGATGTTTCTATTTTTTTTTTTTTTTGATTTGGAATTTCAACCACTGTTACAAACTGTTTGTATTGACGGGAGTCTTTAGTCCTGAGTACTGAATGTATTATTGATAGGTAATAGTTCACTTTCTCATTTCGGTTGGCTTCTGACTTGGATTCTATTTGCCTTTCACCTATATGGTATTTTCTTGGGGTTGCTTCATTGGTACGATTCCTCGCTTCCTTCCCATATTTTGCATGTCTTATCTTTGTGTGTTTGCATGTGCATGTGTTAATGCTGTGTGGTGTGTGTGTGTTTCACATCACAATTATTATTAAAATACGAGAGAATGGAATTCGGTCTCTTGTGGGTAGCAATTCAATTTGACATGCCTTGAAATCTCACATTCCATTAGTTTCAGGAAATCTCCTTAAAGGAATGTCATCTCTTGTCCTCTTCAAGAATCCCGTGTTCTCACAAAACGGCCTTCCAACAAACAGCACCATTTGAATTCCTCATTAGAGTCATAATGTTTGTCCCAATACCCTTTCTTTTTCGTATGTTTCTTGACTGTCATGAGTTAGTGAAATCGTCTGTTTATTGTCTTTCTGAGAATGATAGATGTGACAAAGTCCAATGCTCTCCGCAAGACTGCCATAAGAGACATGTGGAAGAATTCCTTCTTGCTTATGTCACAGTACAAATTGTGGTGACATGAAGACACTGAGATGGTAGTAGTGTCTAATAACCTCATGCTTCTTCAACCATGAAGGCAACAAAAAGATGACCACAACAACTGCAGTGGGGTGGAAATTGACCTGAAGCCTACAAGGTAAACTCCAGAGCGAAATAGAACGGAAGGTGCAGAGATGATGGGAGAAGGTTGGAGACATGGCTCAGGGGAGATTTGGTTGGTTCGTGGATCAGAGGGCTGGAGTCCATGAAGAGGACCAAAGCACAGGAGAGCAGGGCACCCTGGGAACACACAAGGAACCTGTTTCCCAGTGCCGTTGACTGTGAGACGCAGAGGGTCTGAAGGGCACGAGTACTTGACAACACAAGTGTTGAGGGCTGAAGTTTTCCTATCAGCAGGCTTGGCAGACATCAACTTGAAAGAACACCATCTTTTTCCTGCATATGACACCAACAAGCGACCAGGAGCAGACAGCCTGGAGACAATGATCAGAGAGAGACAATACCAAGAGACGCAGTGGGAAGATGATGAGTCGTGGGAGTGATTCCGTGAAAGGCAGTGTTCGTGGAGATGACTCAATGTGGACATAATAAATTTTGGCTCTCACAACAGCAGCATCAAGACAGAGCTTGGCCAAGACAGGTATGTGAGGACAGAGACTCCCTAGCCAGCCAACACAAAATACCAACAGTGGAACACTTGGAGGATTGCCTTCCTCAGTCCAAGATGCTTAGTCCAAGGAGAACAGACTCTCCCATACGGGACGAGAAGAAAGCTTTGACCACATGTTCTCTTCTGAACACAGCATTCTGCAGGCCTGCGTTCTGTTGAGTTGGTAGAGTTTCTCCTTTCACAGGCACACCAGAGCCCACCAAGGTAAACCTCAGCATATTCAACCCGGACCCTAAAAACAACAAACAGCCGGAAAGGAGAGCTACTGCAAATGACTGGCCTCCAGGACAGGGTCAGCCACAACACAAACAGCAGTGGCATGCATGCCACATACACTCTCACAAACACACACACACACGCATGCACTCAACAAACCTTAAGGGCGAGCCCTGGGTCACTCACGGATCACTTCCTCCTAAATAAATTACCCTCAGGTTAGAAAACAGAATGAGTTTAACGAATACAGAGAGGTGACAGAGACTTAGATCCAATGCAAAGATGGAAGAATCAATTGATTCCCAGGTAAAGGAAGAAGGAGTGATTACGACTAGGCAGTCAGAGTGAAACCTCTACATAGAGCACGCCCGATGCGGGATAGAAAGCTGTGGCCTGGATACTCGCTGTACATCAGAAAACATAGGAGATATCAGAGAGTCTCGAAACACAGAGATAAAACTGATAAAGATAAAAACACCTAAAGAACTCCTGAAGAGAAGATTGGCAGGAGACTGGATGCAAAGTTCGGGAACATGGTAGAAGTGGAGGATCCAATTAGGAACCGAGAAGAACAAGCCTAGAAAATAAGGATGCAAATTCTAAGAGAGAAGGCAGAATGATGGAACATGATAGTGAGCTTAGGGAATCTCTAAGGAAATGAAAGAGGTGCCTCTTGTAGGTGAATTAAGAGTGAGAGAAAGAAAAGAGGGCTGATCCTAGATTAGAGAACTCGGGGCTGGAAAGGACCCTCATCTGGGAGCAGAGAAAGTGGTCCAGAATCAGAGGCACAGAGAACTCCCAACACCTTCCACAGAAGCGGAGCACCTAAAGACATAGTGCCATTCCCCCCGGAAAATCTAGGCATGGAGGTATTCTCTTAGGCAAATAGGCATCGGAGAATAGTTTGTCCATAGCCCAGTCACTGACTTCAAGAGGAAAAGCTATACCAGCTCTCGAAGCAGGCCGGATAGCTCAAGCAACAGCAGCCAAGCCAAAATCCTTATCCCCTGCATTTCTGAACAATGACAGAGCAGCGGTTCTGTCTAGAACCAGGAGGTATTCAGAAGTCAATTGTTGGGTCCCGGGTTGTGTCCATCAGTTCAGACGCGGCCTTCAGATCAACTCATGATTCCAGGGCCTTGGCATTGACTCTGTTCTCAGGTTCTCTGCTCAGGGGCAAGTAAGCTTCTCCCTCTCCAGCTCCACCCCCTGATTGGGATCTCTCTGCCTCTCTGTCCAAACGTGCATGTGCATGTTCGATAAGATAACAAAGACAAAAACAGTGCACAATAATTGACTGGGGCCAAAGGATGTTTTATTGAATTTGGACCTAGGTTCCTATGGAGGGCAGCCAGGTATAGAGAACCTCCCACCATCCTAAAATGCCCGACCTTCGCTTGGAGCTTCCTTGTTCATTCTCCTGTTCTTTGCCTTCCTGGATCTCCTCACCAACCTGCAGCATCCGCTGTCTGTCGTGCTGTACTGACCCCTTGTTAACACATTGTGCATCCTCTCGGGGCTCCATTGGAACATGCCCATCTTCCTCAAGAGGCACTGTTTGCTTATCGCATGTAACCATTTGGGGGATGGTCATGAGAGGGTGAAGGCAGGCTTGTGCTGCCACATCTCCATGCAGTTCCACAGAGGGTAGCTGATCCACCATGAGGGAGTGCTCAAGGTTCTTCCACATTCGAATCCTCTTCAATGCGTCCTTTTGCACATACAAGTTGTCTTCCTGAAATGGGCACCGAAGTCTTTCAGATGGCTTCACTTGGGCTTGGGTCTCTTCCAACATGCTCTCCGTTGGCTTCTGTGGACTCCAAGAACATGAGTCCGTCCTGGACCTAAGGTTCTAGGGTGTAGAGTCTGCCTTGGATGAATGGTGTTTTTGGAAGATTGGGAGGCCTTGTTGGCACCGTTTCTGGAGACCATCGAGGTACTCGTGTGCTTGCTGTGGAAGATTCCAGACATGTCTTTGGCACGGTTGCGGGGGTTCACTTTGAGCTTCCCTTGGGTGGACCTTTTCCTGTTGAGATGCTCCATGATTTGGTGGGAGGGTCTCACCCTTACGCAGGGCTCGGATTTCCTCCCCTGAGGCTTTGCTTGTGGTCTGTTAGTTTCTTGGCCTGTCGTGGCTAAGATGGAATGAGGGATCCTTGCCTTTCTCCGAGGTCCAGAGGGCTGGTGCTGACACTCACGACCAAATACTACGAATTGGGCCATGGAGAAGTTGACACCGACTCGCTTCGCAAACTGCCTTGGTGAGAGACCCAGGCGGCTCCAGCGGTTTGGGATGGCTTGGGGTCCTCTTGGCCCACCCATGACTACTCCAGTCAAGTGTAGTGATCAGGCCTGGGTTGATGAGGAGTGGTTGCTATGACCTCAAGGCTTTGTGACATCACAGATGCTGGCTTCACTGAAGCAGCTGTCCCTCTCCCATGACCTTGGTGTCCTATGGCTTTAAGTAGGAAGCCCCGGGAAGGACAGAACAAGAGCCCTCTGAACCTGATCAAGAACTCAGGATGTCTTGTGGGTTAATGTCCAACTTCCCCTTTCTGGAGACATAGAGGAAGGAAAATGACATTCAGTATACCTTCCTTTAGGCCAACATATCCCCAGAGACGGCAAGGTGTCCTTTTACACTACAATTTCTAGATATCTCAAGAAAAGGTGAGGCCTCGCGGGTATAAGCAGCTCTCCGTGGGGTTTGTCGTCCTGTGGGTGAGAGCGTACTTTGTCAGCGTCTTTTGCCTATGGGTCAGTGATGACTAAGATACGGAAAGTCCCTTTCGGAGGTAAAAGGTGAGGGCATCGCTATATGGTGCTGTCTGTGGCCTCGTCTCCTAGTGTTCTGAAACACGCGGCTAAGGGATGAGGCCTCTGTCTACCTGGCTTTCCCTTAAATACCTTTGCAAAGTCTTTGAGGAGAGTGATATTCTGCATCTGAGCTAACTCTCAATGAAGAGGCCTGGACCGAACCCGTTGTTATTATTAGTTAACTGTACTTGTTGTGGTAACGGGTATAAACATGTGGACCAAGACTCTTTAGTCAGAAGGAAAGGGACGGCCTATACCGAAGGCTTGCAAGGCCCATTCGAGCAGAACTTTGGAGTGAGTCGCAATGCCCTTGCAAGGACTAGTGGATCAGAAAGTTTGGGTCCATTTCGGCACCACAGTATTCCTCTGCCGTCGAGTGAATGAACCCCTGGACCTTGCCTTGACATGAATGTCCCATGCCCTGCTGTTGGGAAATGGAAAAGGCAAGCAAACAAAGGGAAATGTCATATGGCTACCCACAATATGTGCCTCGGGAGGAATACCTTGGCCCACTTAAGGAAGGGAATAATAAAGGGCAAGAAGTCAGAGAAGGAGACCCACCAGGAGTGACTCAGGACTCTGAGAATCCAGATGAGGGCTACCGAAAAGAGAACTGATTAATGGGTGGTCAGGAGTTGTGGCATATATTAGGAGGAGCACTAGGACGTCCATGCAACTAAAGCATCCGTGAATACTCTGTCAAAAATGGATGATGGATGATAGGCAGGCTTTCTCAACAGAACAGCAACAAGAACAACATCAATTCATAGGAAAACAATGTGGCCCTCTCAAAACCAAAGGAAGTCACAGGGAGAAAAGGAAAGAATTATATTGTTTATTATCTTTCCTTATTGAAATGACATGGGTGGGTTTCCTAAAATGTCCTTCTTTGAATTGGGTCTTTATCCTTGTAAATTAGAGTTTACCCACCTCTTCCATCTCTGGATTTGATGAGAGGACATGACAATGCCTTCACTAAATACATAGAAGAGTGGCCCAAGCAAATGACTTGACCTGGCCTTCTGTGTGTTGGCAGGGGTTGGATTACTGCTTCAAAGGCTTCCGTCTAAACTAGAGAGCTGAGATTTTGTAGGTTTCCTGACCTAATCTTGGAAGTTTCTATGTGTCTGGGAATTTATCCTTTTCTCTCAGTTCTTGGATTTGCTAGCATAAATGTGTGGCTATGCCTTTTCGGTTATTCTTTTTTCCTTGCTACCAGTTGTGATGTGGTTTCATACTTGCAGCTGTGTGCTTGTCTCCCTGTTTTATCCCAGTAATGGCTTCTGCGGTTTGTTCCTGTTGTCAAAACTCAAGTGTGAGATCTCCTGATTTTTTTCCTATTGGTTTGTTTGTATTTCCTTAATTTTGATAATCACATGTCTGATTTCAATTTTTCTGTTAACTTTGGAGTTCGGTTTTTCTTCATCTTGTTCCTTCAGTCGTCCTTTTAGGTGGCTTTCTTTTTCGGTGTTTTTAAATTTTGGAAATGCACACATTTAACCCTATATTGTTTCCCCATAAAATGTTTTGGCATCCTCCTCTAAGTTTCTTAGAATTCCTTCGTTCATGGCTCTTCTTTTCCTTTGGATTTTCTTTCTTGCATTCATTGCAGTTCGTGAATGTGTTGTGTTTTCCACTTTAGTGTCTGGCTGTATTTCCAATTTGAAAGTGATATCTTCCTGTTTTCATACCTTCGTGATGATAAGTGCACAGGATAGGTTTTGACTTCTCTTCCATGAATTATGACTGGATTTGGACTCGAGCTCATGACCTGCGATAGACAAAGTTAGGTCTGCTGCTGGGAAGAACATATCTTATTGTCCTCAGAGACGCAATCTTACTCATGGACCCCCAAAAGTTCAGGTGGTCTCGAATGCCCATGTGGACGTCTGTTATTCCTTAGCACCTTCCCATCCAGATAATCTGTCCTGTGCTTAACCTGGATATCATAGTTGCCAACAGTATTGGATAAACGTCGCCATCTCCATTCCTGTGTGTTCATAGGCTTCCAACGTTTAGATACACCTTTTTTCATGGTGGATATGTTGGCAATTCTTCCAGGTTTCTGATGTTTTGATGCTCCATCAAGACAAAACACCTTCCGCTTAGCTTTTTTCTCTCGAAGGCATAAAATGACTCTCGCTGACTTAGGCACAAACACTTTGGCTCTCTTCTCCTTGGGAATAGCATAACCTACATCTTCCCTGTTTCTTCACTTGCAAGCTATGAGTATCTTTATAGTCGAAGGAAATCTCCTATGGGCAACAGAAGGACGAGCCTGTTTAATATTTGCTGTTTTCTTATGGATGTTTCTATTTTTTTTTTTTTTGATTTGGAATTTCAACCACTGTTACAAACTGTTTGTATTGACGGGAGTCTTTAGTCCTGAGTACTGAATGTATTATTGATAGGTAATAGTTCACTTTCTCATTTCGGTTGGCTTCTGACTTGGATTCTATTTGCCTTTCACCTATATGGTATTTTCTTGGGGTTGCTTCATTGGTACGATTCCTCGCTTCCTTCCCATATTTTGCATGTCTTATCTTTGTGTGTTTGCATGTGCATGTGTTAATGCTGTGTGGTGTGTGTGTGTTTCACATCACAATTATTATTAAAATACGAGAGAATGGAATTCGGTCTCTTGTGGGTAGCAATTCAATTTGACATGCCTTGAAATCTCACATTCCATTAGTTTCAGGAAATCTCCTTAAAGGAATGTCATCTCTTGTCCTCTTCAAGAATCCCGTGTTCTCACAAAACGGCCTTCCAACAAACAGCACCATTTGAATTCCTCATTAGAGTCATAATGTTTGTCCCAATACCCTTTCTTTTTCGTATGTTTCTTGACTGTCATGAGTTAGTGAAATCGTCTGTTTATTGTCTTTCTGAGAATGATAGATGTGACAAAGTCCAATGCTCTCCGCAAGACTGCCATAAGAGACATGTGGAAGAATTCCTTCTTGCTTATGTCACAGTACAAATTGTGGTGACATGAAGACACTGAGATGGTAGTAGTGTCTAATAACCTCATGCTTCTTCAACCATGAAGGCAACAAAAAGATGACCACAACAACTGCAGTGGGGTGGAAATTGACCTGAAGCCTACAAGGTAAACTCCAGAGCGAAATAGAACGGAAGGTGCAGAGATGATGGGAGAAGGTTGGAGACATGGCTCAGGGGAGATTTGGTTGGTTCGTGGATCAGAGGGCTGGAGTCCATGAAGAGGACCAAAGCACAGGAGAGCAGGGCACCCTGGGAACACACAAGGAACCTGTTTCCCAGTGCCGTTGACTGTGAGACGCAGAGGGTCTGAAGGGCACGAGTACTTGACAACACAAGTGTTGAGGGCTGAAGTTTTCCTATCAGCAGGCTTGGCAGACATCAACTTGAAAGAACACCATCTTTTTCCTGCATATGACACCAACAAGCGACCAGGAGCAGACAGCCTGGAGACAATGATCAGAGAGAGACAATACCAAGAGACGCAGTGGGAAGATGATGAGTCGTGGGAGTGATTCCGTGAAAGGCAGTGTTCGTGGAGATGACTCAATGTGGACATAATAAATTTTGGCTCTCACAACAGCAGCATCAAGACAGAGCTTGGCCAAGACAGGTATGTGAGGACAGAGACTCCCTAGCCAGCCAACACAAAATACCAACAGTGGAACACTTGGAGGATTGCCTTCCTCAGTCCAAGATGCTTAGTCCAAGGAGAACAGACTCTCCCATACGGGACGAGAAGAAAGCTTTGACCACATGTTCTCTTCTGAACACAGCATTCTGCAGGCCTGCGTTCTGTTGAGTTGGTAGAGTTTCTCCTTTCACAGGCACACCAGAGCCCACCAAGGTAAACCTCAGCATATTCAGCCCGGACCCTAAAAACAACAAACGGCCGGAAAGGAGAGCTACTGCAAATGACTGGCCTCCAGGACAGGGTCAGCCACAACACAAACAGCAGTGGCATGCATGCCACATACACTCTCACAAACACACACACACACGCATGCACTCAACAAACCTTAAGGGCGAGCCCTGGGTCACTCACGGATCACTTCCTCCTAAATAAATTACCCTCAGGTTAGAAAACAGAATGAGTTTAACGAATACAGAGAGGTGACAGAGACTTAGATCCAATGCAAAGATGGAAGAATCAATTGATTCCCAGGTAAAGGAAGAAGGAGTGATTACGACTAGGCAGTCAGAGTGAAACCTCTACATAGAGCACGCCCGATGCGGGATAGAAAGCTGTGGCCTGGATACTCGCTGTACATCAGAAAACATAGGAGATATCAGAGAGTCTCGAAACACAGAGATAAAACTGATAAAGATAAAAACACCTAAAGAACTCCTGAAGAGAAGATTGGCAGGAGACTGGATGCAAAGTTCGGGAACATGGTAGAAGTGGAGGATCCAATTAGGAACCGAGAAGAACAAGCCTAGAAAATAAGGATGCAAATTCTAAGAGAGAAGGCAGAATGATGGAACATGATAGTGAGCTTAGGGAATCTCTAAGGAAATGAAAGAGGTGCCTCTTGTAGGTGAATTAAGAGTGAGAGAAAGAAAAGAGGGCTGATCCTAGATTAGAGAACTCGGGGCTGGAAAGGACCCTCATCTGGGAGCAGAGAAAGTGGTCCAGAATCAGAGGCACAGAGAACTCCCAACACCTTCCACAGAAGCGGAGCACCTAAAGACATAGTGCCATTCCCCCCGGAAAATCTAGGCATGGAGGTATTCTCTTAGGCAAATAGGCATCGGAGAATAGTTTGTCCATAGCCCAGTCACTGACTTCAAGAGGAAAAGCTATACCAGCTCTCGAAGCAGGCCGGATAGCTCAAGCAACAGCAGCCAAGCCAAAATCCTTATCCCCTGCATTTCTGAACAATGACAGAGCAGCGGTTCTGTCTAGAACCAGGAGGTATTCAGAAGTCAATTGTTGGGTCCCGGGTTGTGTCCATCAGTTCAGACGCGGCCTTCAGATCAACTCATGATTCCAGGGCCTTGGCATTGACTCTGTTCTCAGGTTCTCTGCTCAGGGGCAAGTAAGCTTCTCCCTCTCCAGCTCCACCCCCTGATTGGGATCTCTCTGCCTCTCTGTCCAAACGTGCATGTGCATGTTCGATAAGATAACAAAGACAAAAACAGTGCACAATAATTGACTGGGGCCAAAGGATGTTTTATTGAATTTGGACCTAGGTTCCTATGGAGGGCAGCCAGGTATAGAGAACCTCCCACCATCCTAAAATGCCCGACCTTCGCTTGGAGCTTCCTTGTTCATTCTCCTGTTCTTTGCCTTCCTGGATCTCCTCACCAACCTGCAGCATCCGCTGTCTGTCGTGCTGTACTGACCCCTTGTTAACACATTGTGCATCCTCTCGGGGCTCCATTGGAACATGCCCATCTTCCTCAAGAGGCACTGTTTGCTTATCGCATGTAACCATTTGGGGGATGGTCATGAGAGGGTGAAGGCAGGCTTGTGCTGCCACATCTCCATGCAGTTCCACAGAGGGTAGCTGATCCACCATGAGGGAGTGCTCAAGGTTCTTCCACATTCGAATCCTCTTCAATGCGTCCTTTTGCACATACAAGTTGTCTTCCTGAAATGGGCACCGAAGTCTTTCAGATGGCTTCACTTGGGCTTGGGTCTCTTCCAACATGCTCTCCGTTGGCTTCTGTGGACTCCAAGAACATGAGTCCGTCCTGGACCTAAGGTTCTAGGGTGTAGAGTCTGCCTTGGATGAATGGTGTTTTTGGAAGATTGGGAGGCCTTGTTGGCACCGTTTCTGGAGACCATCGAGGTACTCGTGTGCTTGCTGTGGAAGATTCCAGACATGTCTTTGGCACGGTTGCGGGGGTTCACTTTGAGCTTCCCTTGGGTGGACCTTTTCCTGTTGAGATGCTCCATGATTTGGTGGGAGGGTCTCACCCTTACGCAGGGCTCGGATTTCCTCCCCTGAGGCTTTGCTTGTGGTCTGTTAGTTTCTTGGCCTGTCGTGGCTAAGATGGAATGAGGGATCCTTGCCTTTCTCCGAGGTCCAGAGGGCTGGTGCTGACACTCACGACCAAATACTACGAATTGGGCCATGGAGAAGTTGACACCGACTCGCTTCGCAAACTGCCTTGGTGAGAGACCCAGGCGGCTCCAGCGGTTTGGGATGGCTTGGGGTCCTCTTGGCCCACCCATGACTACTCCAGTCAAGTGTAGTGATCAGGCCTGGGTTGATGAGGAGTGGTTGCTATGACCTCAAGGCTTTGTGACATCACAGATGCTGGCTTCACTGAAGCAGCTGTCCCTCTCCCATGACCTTGGTGTCCTATGGCTTTAAGTAGGAAGCCCCGGGAAGGACAGAACAAGAGCCCTCTGAACCTGATCAAGAACTCAGGATGTCTTGTGGGTTAATGTCCAACTTCCCCTTTCTGGAGACATAGAGGAAGGAAAATGACATTCAGTATACCTTCCTTTAGGCCAACATATCCCCAGAGACGGCAAGGTGTCCTTTTACACTACAATTTCTAGATATCTCAAGAAAAGGTGAGGCCTCGCGGGTATAAGCAGCTCTCCGTGGGGTTTGTCGTCCTGTGGGTGAGAGCGTACTTTGTCAGCGTCTTTTGCCTATGGGTCAGTGATGACTAAGATACGGAAAGTCCCTTTCGGAGGTAAAAGGTGAGGGCATCGCTATATGGTGCTGTCTGTGGCCTCGTCTCCTAGTGTTCTGAAACACGCGGCTAAGGGATGAGGCCTCTGTCTACCTGGCTTTCCCTTAAATACCTTTGCAAAGTCTTTGAGGAGAGTGATATTCTGCATCTGAGCTAACTCTCAATGAAGAGGCCTGGACCGAACCCGTTGTTATTATTAGTTAACTGTACTTGTTGTGGTAACGGGTATAAACATGTGGACCAAGACTCTTTAGTCAGAAGGAAAGGGACGGCCTATACCGAAGGCTTGCAAGGCCCATTCGAGCAGAACTTTGGAGTGAGTCGCAATGCCCTTGCAAGGACTAGTGGATCAGAAAGTTTGGGTCCATTTCGGCACCACAGTATTCCTCTGCCGTCGAGTGAATGAACCCCTGGACCTTGCCTTGACATGAATGTCCCATGCCCTGCTGTTGGGAAATGGAAAAGGCAAGCAAACAAAGGGAAATGTCATATGGCTACCCACAATATGTGCCTCGGGAGGAATACCTTGGCCCACTTAAGGAAGGGAATAATAAAGGGCAAGAAGTCAGAGAAGGAGACCCACCAGGAGTGACTCAGGACTCTGAGAATCCAGATGAGGGCTACCGAAAAGAGAACTGATTAATGGGTGGTCAGGAGTTGTGGCATATATTAGGAGGAGCACTAGGACGTCCATGCAACTAAAGCATCCGTGAATACTCTGTCAAAAATGGATGATGGATGATAGGCAGGCTTTCTCAACAGAACAGCAACAAGAACAACATCAATTCATAGGAAAACAATGTGGCCCTCTCAAAACCAAAGGAAGTCACAGGGAGAAAAGGAAAGAATTATATTGTTTATTATCTTTCCTTATTGAAATGACATGGGTGGGTTTCCTAAAATGTCCTTCTTTGAATTGGGTCTTTATCCTTGTAAATTAGAGTTTACCCACCTCTTCCATCTCTGGATTTGATGAGAGGACATGACAATGCCTTCACTAAATACATAGAAGAGTGGCCCAGGAAAATGATCTTTTAGGCCAACCTTTCTCCAGAGATGGCAAAGTTTTCCTATTTCCTCTGAAATATCTAGAGATATCAGAAACAACAAGTCCTCTGGTATATCATCCCGTCTCTCTGAGTTTTGTCATCCTTTGCATGAGAGAGTGACATTATACATTATAGCTAATCCTTAAGGAGGAGCAATGGACAGCACTCCTTGTTACCATTATTTATCTCTACCTACTGTGTTAATGGGTATAACCCTGTTGACCAAGTCTCTTTAATCAAAGGAAAATTAATGGCTTATATCGATGGTCTGCAAGGCTCACTTGAACAGAACTGAGGATTGAGCTGCTATGTCCTTGCAAAGACTAGTGGATAAAGAAGGTGTGGTCCATATTGGCAACAGAGTATTCCTCAGCAATTAGGGAGGATGAACTCTTGATTCTTGCACTGGCATGAATGCCACAGGACTGGGTTTGTGAAATGAAATGGGCAAGGAGACATAGGGAAATATCATATGGCTTCTCTCATATGTGCCCTAGGACGAATACCACGGCCCTTAGTAGAAAGAAGGAAAAACTGAAGGGGATAAGTCAGAGAAGGAGACAAACCAGGAGTAACTCAGAACTCTGAGGAATCAAGCTGAGAGTCAAGGAAAAAAGAGACATGCAGGGAATGAGGGAACGGGCTAATGGGTGTTGAAGAGTTCTGGCATATCTTAGGCGGAGTACTAGGTCATATATGGAACTGAAGCATCAGTGAATACTCTGTCAAAAATGGATGATGGATGACAGGCTGGCTTCCTCAACAGTACAAAATAATACAAAAACAAGCTGGCCCTTTCAAATGCAGGTGAAGACAGACAGAGAAAAGGAAAGAATTATATTTTTATTATGTTTAATTATTGAAATGGAATATAATTTATTTCCTAAAATGTCATTATTTGAATTGGGTCTTTATACTAGTAAAGTGGAGTTCATCCACCTCCTCCATTTGTGGAATTGATGAGAAGAAAATGGCATTGCCTTCTCTAAATGTCTAGAAGAGTTGAACAGGAAATGATTTGCACCTCGCCATCTGTGTGTTGACAGGGGTTTGATTACTGCTTCAAACGCTTTAGTCACTACTACAGAGCTGAGATTTTGTAGGTTTCCTGACCTAATCTTTGGAGTGAATATGTGTCTTGGAATTTATCCTTTTCTCTCAGTTCTTTTCTTTTGGGTTTGCTTCATTAGTGCTATTCTTCACTTCCTCCCCATCTTTTGTGTGTCTTATCTGTGTGTGTGTGTGTGTGTGTGTGTGTGTGCTGAGTGTGTTTCAAATAACAATTATAATTAAATTGATGGAGATAGGAAGTCGGTATTTAATGGATAGCAGTTCCATTTGACATGCCTTGAAAACTCACATTCCCTCTCTTTCAGCCACATTTCCTACAAAGAATGTCATCTTTTGTCCTCTTTGATAAACACATATTTTCTCAAACCTGACCTCAACAAACACCACATTTTGTGTGCCTGGGTAGTGTCGTATTATTTGTCCATTTTTCCCTTGCTTTTTCATATGTCTCTTGACAGTCATGAGAGAGTGAAATTGTATGTTATTTGTCTTTCTGGGACTGATAGATGTGACGTAGGCTAATGCTCTCCACAATTCTGCCACATGAGGCAAGTGGAAAGAATTCATTCTTGCTTATGGCTGGGTAAGATTCTGTGGGGCTTTTTCAGGACAGTGAGATGGTAGTAGTGTCTGGTAACTCCAGACTTGTCTTTATCCAGGAACACAACAGGAAGATTACCACATCAACTTCAACATGGCAGAAATGAACTGGAGCCCACAAAGCAAACTCCATAGCAAAAGAGAGAATAAGTTGCAATCACTATGGGAGAAGACTGGAGACATGGTTTAGGGGAAAAGTGGAAAGTTGGTAATTCAGAAGGCAGTGAGACAATGCAATGGACAAAGCCACAAGAGATCGGAGCACACTTGGAACCCACAAGGAGTACGTTCTCCAATTCCATTGATTCTGACCATCAGGGGGTCTGAATCATACTAGTTCATGCCAACAAAGGGCCTTGAGGCCTGGAGATTTTAGATCAGCAGCCTTGGCATATCAACTCAAAAGAACACTGTATTTCTCTGTCAGAGAACACCAACAAATAGCCAGGTGAAGACAGCCTGGAAACCACGATTAGAGACAATACCAGGTGACACAGTGGGAAGATGGTGGGTTCTGGCTGTACATTAGTGAGAGGCAGTGTTCTTGGAGATGATTTGATGGGGGCAAAAGAAATTTGGGGCTCTCGCACAGGCAGCATCAAGCCCGAGCTACTGGCCAAAGACAGGTTGGTGAGGGCTTTAATTGCCTCTCCTGCAAACACGAAATTCTAACCATGGAACACATAGGGTACTGTGTTCCTCAGTCCAACTTGCTTCATTTTAAGAGAACAGATTCTCCCATAGGGGACTAGAAGAAAGCCCTGTCCATAGGCTGTCCCCTGACCACAGAATGCTACAGGCATTCATTCTGTTGTGAAGGTTGAATTTCTCCTTTCACAGGCACACCAGATCCCACCAAGCTAAACCTCAGCCTATTCAGCCCAGACCCCAAACACACCAAAAGGCTGGCAAAGAGAGCCTCTGCAGATGACTGGTCTCAAGGACAGGGGGCAGCTATGATACAACAGCAGAGGGCATGCATGCCACACACACATACCTGAGACTCCCTCAAGGGCCAGCCCTTGGGCACTCCATGATATCTTATTTCTAAAGAAATTACCATCAGGATAAAAAACAGAATTGATTTTTCAAATACTGAGAAAGAGTCAGAGACCTATATCCAAGACAAAGATGGAAGAATCAATTGTTGCCAAGGAAGAAGACAAGAAATTATCATGGCCAGGTAATCGGAGTGAAACCTCACATATAACACGCCCAATGGAGGATTGAAAGCAGAAAGATATCAGGGAGTCTCAAAACACATAGATTAAACTGATAGAAATAAAATAAAGTAAAATAAAATAAAATAAAATAAAATAAATAAAGAATTTCTAAAGAAAAGATTGGTAGCAGACTGAAGGAAAAGTCCAAGAAGCTGGCAGAAGCAAAGGACCAAATTTTTGACCTGGCAGAAAAGGAATGGTAAATAAGGAAACAAATCCAAAGAAAGAAGGAAGAATGATGAAACATGACAATGAGCTTAGGAAAGTCATTGACTCCAAGGAATAGAAAGAGGTGCTTATTGTAGGAGAAGTAGGAGTGAGAGAAAAAAAAGAGGGCTGAACATGGATTTGAGAATTCAGAGCTAAAACTGTCCCTCATCTGGGAGCAGAAACAGAGATCCAGATTCAGAGGCAAGGAGGACTCACATCACCATCCACAGAAGCATGGAACCACAAGACATAGTTTCATTCAATGGAGGAATTCTCTTTACCTAAATATGCGTGGGAGTGTAGTTTGTACATAGCCAAATCACTTACCTCAAGAGGACAAACTATACCAGCTCTCAAAGCAGGCCAGGTTGCTCAAGCAACACCAGCCCAAGCCAAAATCCATTTCCCCTTCATTTGTGAACAATGACAGAGCAGTGGTTCACGTCTAGAACTAGGACGTATTCAGAAGTCAAAGGTTGTGTCATGGATTGTGTCTATCAGTTCAGAGGCGGCCTTCAGCTCAACTCATGATCCCAGGGTCTTGGCATCGACTCTGGTCTCAGGTTCCCTGCTCAGGGGTAAGTCAGCTTTTCCCTCTCCAGCTCTACACCCTGATTGTGATCTCTCTGTCTCTCTGTCAAATATGTGCATGTGCATTGTTTGACAAAAAGACAAAAACACAACCGGGGTACAAGGATTGACTGTGGCCAGGGGATGTTTTCTTTAATTTGGACCTAGATCTCTATGGAAGGCAGCCAGGTTCAGAGAACCTCCCACCATCCTCAAATGCTAGACCTTCGCTCAGAGCTCCAATGTTCATTCTCCAGTTCCTTGTCTTCCTGAATATCCTCACCAACCTGTAGCATACGCTGTCTGTGGCTCTCTAATGGCCCTTTGTTGTCCCACTGTTCATCTTCTGCTGCCTCCATTAGAACACGCCCATCTTCCACAAGAGGCATTGTTTGCTTATCCCATGAAACTATTTGGGGGATGTTCATGAGAGGGTGAAGGCAGGCTTGTGCTGTCACATCTACATGTACTCCTCCAGAGGGTATCTGCACGACCCTGTGGGAATGCTCCAGGTTCTTTGACATTTGAATCCTCTTCAATGCGTCCTTTTGAAGATACAAGTTGTCTTCCTGAAACGGGCACGGAAGTCTTTCAGATGGCTTCACTTGGGCTATGGGTCTTTTCCAACATGCTCCATGCTTGCTCCTGTGGACTCCAAGTACATGAGTCCATTCTGGACCTAAGGTTCTAGGATGTAGAATCTGCTTTTGGTAAATCGTCAGTTTTGAAGATTTGGAAGTCATTTTGGCTCTATTTCTAGGGATGCTACAGCTACTCATTATAAGGTCCGCTAGGCCAGAGGGAGTCATTTTGTGTTTCTGCAGTAAACTTATATTGAACCCATGCTGTAAACAAAATTGACCCTACTCCTCCCAGAGGAGCTTACTCTCAAAGCCTAGATACAAGGGTGAATCAGGCCAGGTGAAGACATCCCATTAGAGGGGCACACATATATCTACTAGGGTAAATTGAGATCCAATTGTCCACCCATGTGTTACCTAGCATTTTTGTTTTTGTGGTGTAGCAGACTTAGCACGACTGTGCAGTTTTTTCTGTATTGTTATCTCATTGGCCACGTCTGTATAGCCTGGCTAAACTACCGCTATAAATGTTAGTCTCTGAGGCTGGGAGGGGTTGCCTCTTTGCAAGAGAAGGCCCTGACCGGTCAATATGATTCTCGATGCTTTGTGCAAAATTAACGTTTGCTTGACCTTCACTTTGTATCAGTCTCGCTCTTTTGAATAAGGACCCTATCTTTGGAGGGCCACCCGAATTCAAATGATGAGAACTGAAACAGCATTGGAATTTTTGGAAAAGCCTCTGGAGGTAAGATCATGGGATCCTGCATGGAGCTGCAGTGTACAGTCTCCTACCAATCTTCTCTTCAGGAGTTCTTTAGGTGCTTTTATCTTTATCAGTTTTATCTCTGTGGTTCGAGACTCTCTGATATCTCCTATGTTTTCTGACGTACAGCGAGTATCCAGGCCCCTGCTTTCAATCCCGCATCGGGCGTTTTCTATGTAGAGGGTTCACTCTGATTGCCTAGCCATAATCATTCCTTCTTCCTTTACCTGGGCATCAATTGATTTTTTCATCTTTGCATTGGATCTAAGTCTCTGTCACCTCTCTGTATTCGTTAAACTCATTCTGCTTTCTAACCTGAGGGTAATTTATTTAGGAGGAAGAGATCCGGAGTACCCAGGGCTGGCCCTTAAGGTTTGTTGAGTGCGTGCGTGTGTGTGTGTTTGTGAGTGTGTATGTGGCATGCATGCCATTGCTGTTTGTGTTGTGGCTGACCCTGTCCTGGAGGCCAGTCATTTGCTGTAGCTCTCCTTTCCGGCCGTTTGTTGTTTTTAGGGTCCAGGTTGAATATGCAGAGGTTTACCTTGGTGGGCTCTGGTGTGCCTGTGAAAGGAGAAATTCGAGCAACTCAGCAGAACGCAGGCCTGCAGAATGCTGTGTTCAGAAGAGAACATGTGGTCAAAGCTTTCTTCTCGTCCCCTATGGGAGAGTCGTTGTCCTTGGACTAAGCATCTTGGACTGAGGAAGGCAGTTTTCCAAGTATTCCACTGTCGGGATTTCGAGTTGGCTGGCTAGGCAGCCTATGTCCTCACATACCTGTCTTGGCCAGTAGCTTTGTCTTGATGCTGCTGTTGCGAGAGCCCAAAATTTATTATGTCCACATTGAGACATCTCCACGAACACTGCCTTTCACGGAATCACTCCCACTACTCACCATCTTCCCAGTGCGTCACTTAGTATTGTCTCTCTCTGATCATTGTCTCCAGGCTGTCTGCTCCTGGTCGCTTGTTGGTGTCATATGCAGGAAAAAGATGGTGTTCCTTCAAGTTGATGTCTGCCAAGCCTGCTGATAGGAAAACTTCAGACTTCAACACTTGTGTTGTAAAGTACTCGTGCCCTTCAGACCCTCTGCGTCTCACAGTCAACGGCACTGGGAAACAGGTTCCTTGTGGGTTCCCAGTGTGCCCTGCTCTCCTGTGCCTTGGTACTCTTCATGGGATCCAGCCCTCTGATCCACTAACCAACCAAATATCCCCTGAGCCATGTCTCCAACCTTCTCCCATCATCTCTGCAACTTCCGTTTTCTTTCGCTGTGGAGTTTATCTTGTAGGCTTCAGGTCAATTTCCACCCCAATGCAGTTGTTGTGTTCATCTTCCTGTTGCCTTCATAGCTGAAGACAAGCATGAGGTTATTAGACACTACTACCATCTCACTCTCCTCCATGTCACCGCAATTCGTACTGAGACATAAGCAAGAAGGAATTCTTCCACTTGTCTCTTATGGCAGTCTTGCGGAGAGCATTGGGCTTTGTCACATCTATCATTCTCAGAACGACATCAGACAGACGATTTCACTAACTCATGACACTCAAGAATCATACGAAAAAGAAAGGGTATTGGTACAAACAGTATGACTCTAATGAGAAATTCAAATGGTGCTGTTCTTTGGAAAGCAGTTTTGTGAGAACACGTGTTACTTGAAGAGGACAAGAGATGACATTCCTTGCAGGAGATTTCCTGAAACTGATGGAATGTGAGATTTCAAGGCATGTCAAATTGAATTGCTACCCACAAGAGACCGAATTCCATTCTCTCGTATTTTAATAATAATTGTGATGTGAAACACACACACACCACACAGCATTAACACATGCACATGCAAACACACAAAGATAAGACATGCAAAATATGGGAAGGAAGCGAGGAATCGTACCAATGAAGCAACCCCAAGAAAATACCATATAGGTGAAAGGCAAATAGAATCCAAGTCAGAAGCCAACCGAAATGAGAAAGTGAACTATTACCTATCAATAATACATTCAGTATCAGGACTAAAGTCTCCCGTCAATACAAACAGTTTGTAACAGTGGTTGAAATTCCAAATCAAAAAAAAAAAAAAAAGGTAGAAAACATCCATAAGAAAACAACAAATATTAAACTAGCTCGTCCTTCTGTTGACCATAGGAGATTTCCTTCGACTATAAAGATACTCATAGCTTGCAAGTGAAGAAACAGGGAAGATGTAGGTTATGCTATTCCCAAGGAGAAGAGAGCCAAAGTGTTTGTGCCTAAGTCAGCGAGAGTCATTTTATGCCTTCGAGAGAAAAAAGCTAAGCGGAAGGTGTTTTGTCTTGATGGAGCATCAAAACAACAGAAACCTGGAAGAATTGCCAACATATACACCACGAACAAGGGTGTATCTAAACGTTGGAAGGTATGAACACACAGGAAGGGAGATGGTAAATTTTATCCAATACTGTTGGCAATTATGATATCTACGTTAAGCACAGGACAGATCATCTGGATGGGAAGGTGCTAAGGAATAACAGACGTCCACATGGGCTCTCGAGACCACCTGAACTTTGGGGATCGATGAGAAAGATTGCGTCTCTGAGGACAATAAGATATGTTCTTCCCAGCAGCAGACCTAACTTTGTCTATCGCAGGTCATGAGCTCGAGTCCAAATCCAGTCATAATTCATGGAAGAGAAGTCAAAACCTATCCTGTGCACTTATCATCACGAAGGTATGAAAACAGGAAGATATCACTTTCAAATTGGAAATACAGCCAGACACTAAAGTCGAAAACACAACACATTCACGAACTGCAATGAATGCAAGAAAGAAAATCCAAAGGAAAAGAAGAGCCATGAACGAAGAAATTCTAAGAAACTTAGAGGAGGATGCCAAAACATTTTATGGGGAAACCATATAGGGTTAAAAGCATGCATTTCCAAAATTTAAAAACACTGAAAAAGAAATCCCCCTATAAGGACGACTGAAGGAACAAGATGAAGAAAAACCGAACTCCAAAGTTAACAGAAAAATTGAAATCATACATGTGATTATCAAAATTAAGGAAATACAAACAAACCAATAGGAAATGAATCAGGAGACCTCACACTTCAGTTTTCACAACACGAACAAACCACAGAAGCCATTACTGGGATAAAACAGGGAGACAAGCACACAGCTGCAAGTATGAAACCACATGACAACTCGGAGAAAGGAAAAAAGAAAAACCGAAGAGGCACATCCACACATTTATGCTAGCAAATCCAAGAACTGAGAGAAAAGGATAAATTCGCAGACACATAGGAACATCCAAGTTAGGTCAGTAATCCTACAAAATCTCAGCTCTAGTAGTGACGGAACCATTTGAAGCAGTAATCCAACCCCAGCCAACACACAGAAGGCCAGGTCAAGACATTTTCTTGAGCCACTCCTCTAGGTATTTAGTGAAGGCATTGTGATGTCCTCTCATCAAATCCAGAGATGGAAGAGGTGGGTAAACTCTAATTCACAAGGATAAAGACCCAATTCAAAAAAGGACATTTTAGGAAACCAATTGAATGTCATTTCAATAAAGGAAAGACAATAAACAATATAATTCTTTCCTTTTCTCCTGTGACTGCCTTTGGTTTAGAGAGGGCCATAATGTTTTCCTCTGAAATTATGTTGTTCTTGTTGCTGTTCTGTTGAGAAAGCCTGCCTATCATCCATCATCCGTTTTGACAGAGTATTCAGGGATGCTTTAGTTGCATGTACGTCCAGTGCTCCTCTTAATATATTCCACAACTCCTGACTACCCATTAAGCAGTTCTCTTTTTGGTAAACCTCAGCTGGATTCTCAGAGTCCTGAGTCACTCCTGGTGGGTCTCCTTCTCTGACTTCTTGCCCGTCAGTATTCCCTTCCTTTTCCATTTCCCAACAGCAGGGCATGGGACATTCATGTCAAGGCAAGGTCCAGGGGTTCATTCACTTCGACGACAGAGGAATACTGTGGTGCCGAAATGGACCCAAACTTCCTGATCCACTAGTCCTTGCAAAGGCATTGCGGCTCACTCCAAAAGTCTGCTCGAATGGGCCTTGCAAGCCGTCGGTATAGGCCGTCCCTTTCCTTCTGACTAAAGAGACTTGGTCCACATGTCTATACCCGTTACCACAACAAGTACAGTTAACTAATAATGACAACGTTTTCGGTCCAGGCCTCTTCATTGAGAGTTAGCTCAGATGCAGAATATCACTCTCCTCAAAGACTTTGCAAAGGTATTTAAGGGAAAGCCAGGTAGACAGAGGCCTCATCCCTTAGCCGTGTGTTTCAGAACACTAGGAGACTAGGCCCCAGACAGCACCATATATCGATGCCATCACCTTTTACCTCGGAAAGGGACTTTCCGTACCTTAGTCATCACAGACGCATAGGCGAAAGACGCTGACAAAGTACGCTCTCACCCACAGGACGAGAAAACCCACGGAGAGCTATTCATACCCGCGAGGCCTCACCTTTTCTTGAAATATCTAGAAATTGTAGTGGAAAAGGACACCTTGCCATCTCCGGGGATATGTTGGCCTAAAGGAAGGTATACTGAATGTCATTTTCCTTCCTCTATGTCTCCAGAAAGGGGAAGTTGGACATTAACCCACAAGACATCCTGAGTTCTTGATCAGGTTCAGAGGGCTCTTGTTCTGTCCTTCCCGGAGCTTCCTACTTAAAGCCATAGGACACCAAGGTCATGGGAGAGGGACAGCTGCTTCAGTGAAGCCAGCATCTGTGATGTCACAAAGCTTTGAGGTCATAGCAACCACTCCTCATCAACCCAGGCCTGATCAATACACTTGACTGGAGTAGTCATGGGTGGGCCAAGAGGACCCCAGGCCGTCCCAAACCTCTGGAGCTGCCTGGGTCTCTCACCAAGGCAGTTTGCGAAGCGAGTCGGTGTCACCTTCTCCATGGCCCAATTCATAGAGGGAAAAGGGATATTTTTCAAAATAAAAATTAGCGTATTTTTCAGAATATGATATAGTGTTATTCACTGAACTGAGGGAACAAATGTCAAAGTCTAACACAGTTTACAGAATGTTTTAACATAAATTGAAATTTAAATCTGACCAAATTTCACAGTTTTAAGTAAAATGATAGCACTTTATATCCTTGAAAAGTGGTAAGTGACCCAAAACATGGCTTAGAAAAACAAATTTAACACTACACTAGTCTGAGATGGTTAAGTTATGGTACAACTTGCCATTGTGTATCGTCAAATGGTATATTTTTTTCTTTTGGGCTTGTCATTATATTTTATTTTAGCCATTCTGGTAAGTGTGTAGTGATATCTCAGTGTCATTTTAATTGCATTTCCTTGATGTCTAATTATGTCAAAATATATTACTTTGATATTTAATGCTCTGAGCTTTCTCAGTTCAAGACCATGAAGCCACTTAGGAAAAATACAGTTGCAGAGGCACTCATAGACCAACTCTTATTTCGAAATAAGAAGAAACATTACTACCCATTCCAACAAAAAATAGATTTGTTATGCAGCAGGGATTTTATAAATTACCTGACACAACTAATATAGTAAGATGAAATGGGACAGGCGGCTTCTTGCAGCTATATACAACATCATTTTAATTTCAATTTTCAGTATAATTTTTCCAAGGTATACACAGAATATATATTTAATGTAAATTGTGAACATTTTAAACTCTGTATATGGAAATTAGTCAATTTTAAGTTTATAACAATCAAAATTAACGGAAGTTTATTTTAAATTAGTTAGCTTTCTCTGCATTGCAAGACAGAATAATCAAGAATTGGTAAGAAAAACGTAATCTCTGTAAAATTACCAGGGGTGCATTATAAAGTGTTCGGTAACCGATCAAACTCACAATTTGGATTGAATGGCAAGTGATTTTTAAAATCTGGAACTCATTGTCAATTTTTTTTCTTCATTGTGTCTTAATAAATTACTTTCTTCATTTGCATGGAAGTGAAGAAAAATGCATGACATTTCATCTCAACACTAACACCTTTAACTGGCAACTCTGAATGTACTTTACAGCAGTGTAACAAAGTAAAGATCAATGATGTTTCATGAAATATTTGTTATAATTCTCAAGGAGATAGGGAGTTTGTGCAAAAATGCAAATCACTTTGCGACTAAACACATTGTTTATTTCAGCTAATTTTAAGAAAATATGCTGAGAATCTCTCAAAAAAGGAAGCAATGATTTAGGTTTGCCTTCAAAATCCTTATCTAATCCTGAACCAACAGCACATAGTTCAAAGAGCAACTAATTTGAGTAGCTCCAATTTACACATTTCCTAACAATGCTTAATTTAGTGGAATTTCTGTCCAATTATGGTAATTTGATGTAATAAAAGACAAAAGTTCAAAAAGATCATCCTTAATTTATATAGATGCCAAACTCTGCATTTTCTGAATGACGCCCAGGAACGTATTTTCAAAAACAAACAAACAATGCCAGAACCACTATTAGGTCATCTCTAGGCAGAAAGTGACTCAGAGCTTACATTACTCTCTCCCTGAAAGTATACTGTAGGCACTGAAACTACTACCCTGAGTCTGTGCTATCAAATTCCTTAAGTTAGAAAGTTTTAAAACCCGTCTGTGTGGGAGTATTTCATTTACAGATAGAGATTTGGTTGTTTATACATTTTCATACTTGATTTTTAGGATGTAATAACTATGTTTTAAAATTCATGGTGGTTTTGAATACTGTTGGATAATTGTGCTAAAATGGTATATCCATTCCTCCTAGGAAACAGAAATTATAGAAAGGTAGTGCTTTTCAAATCTGACATCTTTGAGTCATTGCAGTTTCATATAAATGCAATAGGAAAAGTGTCATTCATGTTTATGATATTTTCTACAAATAAATTAGAATGTACTGGAGGCCTGATATAAAGTGGGATGCCTAAACTTCAGTAAGATCTTGTTTTCAATTCAAAATAAATTTTATTTTTTATTTTTTTATAATGTCCCTCAATTTCAGATAAGCACCCCCATTAGGTCCACTCTGTTTTTTTTTAAGAATTTATTTATTTTATTTGACAGATAGAGATCACAAGTAGGCAGAGAGGCAGGCAGAAAGAGAGGAGGAAGCAGGCTCCCTGCTAGGCAGAGAGCCCGATGCGGGGCTCGATCCCAGGACCCTGGGATCATGACCTGAGCCAAAGGCAGAGGCTTTAACCCACTGAGCCACCCAGGAGCCCCCAAAATAAATTTTAAATTGAATTATGCACCTCTAAGTTCAGAGACAATAAACATCAACCAACACAATTAATAAGTTCTATTTCTTGAAATTTCGGGAACATTGATAGTCTCATCTCCTGGAAGAACAACAGCTAAAATTTTTGGTCATGGATTCTTGCTAAAATATCACTTTCCCAAAGAAAATTAATGTTATGAATTTTTATTGATTGTTATTGATCATGAAGAATATAACAACCACGATAAAAAGAGTAGGAAAAACATGATATCTCATCTGTAAGGGCATGTGGAAAGTAGGAAATGCTAATAAAAATAACTACCATTATTTCCTAAGTTAACATAATATAACAGAACAAAAATATTTCAAAACAATGTTTTCTTTTTTTTTTAAGATTTTATTTATTTATTTGACAGAGAGAGATCACAAGTAGGCAGAGAGGCAGGCAGAAAGAGAGGAGGAAGCAGGCACCCTGCTGAGCAGAGAGCCCAATGTGGGACTCGATCCCAGGACTCTGAGATTATGACCTGAGCCGAAGGCAGCGGCTTTACCCACTGAGCCACCCAGGAACCCCCATAACAATATTTTCTAGGCTCATTCTGATAACTCTTTTCTACATTCAAATTTAAAGGTTGAGGCATGTGATATATATTACACAAAAAACATCCCAAGGCATTCGTTAAAAAAAAAACTCTTAATAAAGAACAAATCCAAAGGAATTTTTTTTCTAATTTAATTAACAAATTATGAATCGACTTACCTATTTAATCACAGCGTATCAGGCACCAATAATATTTTTTAATCGTCACACCTGATGCAGTAGTTACCATCTTTCAGACATACTGATCACGAACAAGCAAATAAACAAGAGCACCGTAGCTTAAGATCTACCTGCATAAATATAGGCTACTTCAGACAATCTCTTCACCACAACATAGAAATGAATAGAAATCATACATGCTCTGTATGGACATACAGATGAGATAGAAGGGGATGGATGTTAATATATGCAGAATCTTTATTAATTACATTGTAAACCATAATATGGAAAAACAGAATACAATTTTAGAAATACCCAGGTCACCATCATTGTTTTATTTTTATATGTGTAGATAAGGAGTTTAATAAACAATTTATGACTATTCAACTCCTTATATTTTGAAAATTTTAGTAAAAGTAACAAACCTACCACCTAGAAAATTATACTTATCTGCAACATACAGCTTTGCCAGCATGGTAGAGAAAAAGCAAAACAAAATAAGTAAGAAAAGTTTAACATTTCACAAGAGATTTGCTTTTATTTTTTATTTATTATTTTTAATTTTTCATTAATTATTTACTTCTATTTTCTACTTTATTTTAATGAAAATGTCATGACCATAACATAAGAGCAGAATTAAACCAACCTGAGAAATTATTTTTTCATAAGTTAAAATAAACTAGCTTGGTGATTAATTCAAAATTATATTACAAACTTCAGTGTTCTTGAAGTAAGTATCACTGCATAAACAAATGAGTCAGGAGTCATAAACTAATGATGATTCTAAATGTTATTTAGAGAGACATTCTGTTCTTAATATATTTCAAATATTCTACACAAGACAAAGTGGATCCAAGTAATCTGTAGGCAAAATAAGATTTTAGAGAAGTATATATTTCCAGCAGTATTTATAAAATATTACCTTTATGTAAGGCATCATCCTGGACTTTGTGGAAAACACACAAAGGAGTAAGAAGTGGCCCTTCAAGAAACATATACAATATCAAGGTTTAACATGAAGCAGCATGTCTTCTCTAAGTAAAAAAAAAAACATTGTACCAACTGACTTTACTGAAACTTTATATTTATTGCTCTCATTTTAGGTCATAGTGTCCTTCTGCATGCAGGCTGCTATAACGGACATGATATAGACTTAATAGCTTATAAAGAACAGGAATTTATTTCTCACAGTTCTAGAATGGAGAAGTTCAAGATTAAGGAATGGGCAGATCCAGGGAGAGCCCACTTCCTCATAGATGGCTATCTTCTCACTGTAAACGTACATGATGAATGAATCAAGAGAACTCACTGGGGTCTCCTTTAAAAGGACTGTAATCCCACTTATGACCTAATCACCTCCCAAAGGCCCCTAAGTTTTAATACTATCACTTCCAGAGTTAGATTCCATAATATGATTTTGGGAGACATAAACATTCACACCATAGTATATATAAACAAAAAAAGACACAAAAACAACAAACAAAAAAAATTATTTTAACTACCTATTATTTTCAACTACATAAACTTTTAATTTGTTTCTATATAATATTAAATAACTCATTTGAGTGATTCACTTATATCCAATGCATCTGAGTGCAATTAAATTTGCTTACCCAGCATATCCAGAAGCATATTTCTTCAGACTATCCCATTCCCCACCTTACAGGATTTACCACAATTAGAAGACATGGGATAGAGGATAGATAGATAGATGTATACATAAACACACTTGTACATACCCATATGCATATTTTTTCCTGTTAATGATACTCATGCAAATAAAATTTAAGCTCAAGGAAACCTGTCTTGTGTGTTACTTAATATCCAGTTTTTAGTCAACATCCAAAAACAAATAATCCAATAAAACCATGGATAGAAGACATGAACAAGTGTTTCCCCAAAGAACACATTCAAATGTTCAGTAGATACATGAAAAGATGTCCATCATCATGTATCATCAGGAAATTGCAAAGCAAAACTAGAAAGAGATACCACCTCAAACCTGTCAGAATGGCTAAAATCAACACTACAAGAAACAAAAGGTGTTGGAGAGGATGTGAAAAAGTAACACTTGTGGGGGCTGCCTGGGTGGCTCAGTGGGTTAAGACTCTGCCTTCAGCTCAGGCCATGATCTCAGGGTCCTGGGATCAAGTCCCACATCAGGCTCTCTGCCAGGCATGGAGCCTGCTCCCTCCTCTCTCTCTCTCTACTTGTGATCTCTCTCTGTCAAATGAATAAAATCTTAAAAAAAAAAGAAAAAGTAACAATTGTGAACTGTTGGTGGTGATGCAAACTGATACAGCCATATTTGAAAACAGTATGGAATTTCCATAAAATTTAAAAATAGAAGTCCTTTGTGATCCAACAATCCTGTTGGTGTGTATTTACCCAATGAATATAAGAAAACTTATTCAAAGGGATGCTAGCACCCCTATGTTTATAGCAGCATTATTTATAAAGCTAAGATATGGAAAGTGCCCAAGTATCCATCAATTGATGAATAAATAAAGAATAAGTGGTATGTATATACAATGGAATATTATTCTGCCATAAAAAAGACTGAAATCTTGCCATTTGCAATAACATGGTTGGAACTAGACAGTATAATGCTAAAAGTGAAATAAGTCAGTCAGAGAAAGACAAATACCTTTACTCCTATATGGAATAAAAGAAACAAAACAAACAAGCAAAGGGGAAATAATAAGACATAGAAAGAGAAACAAAGCAAGAAACAGACATTTCATTACGGAGAACAAACTGATGGTTACTTGACGGGATCTGAAAGGAGTGATGGATTAAATAAGTGATGGGGTTAATTAGAGCACTTGTCATGATGAGCACTGAGTGCTATATGTTATATTGTACACATGAAACTAATACAACCATATATGTTAACTAACTGGATTTCAAATGAAAATTTTTTAAAATCCCAGTTTTTAGCTCACATTCTGGCTTACAAAAGGGATTTAGTCAGGAATTTGGAGATTAGTTAATGAACAAATAAGGGGTGAACAGGCAGTTGTTAGATAAAATTACTATCCTTTCTGGCATGATCTTATACCTTTTATCTAGAAGTATTTTTAGCACTTTAGACTCTTCCTATTTTATTTTGAGTCATTAAACAAAAATTTCCTCAAAGGACCTTAGACTCCATCCAATTTGAGCAACAGTGTGAGAGAGGAAATGGTGTCCAGGAGGAAAATAAAAAGATGAAACTACTTTTGCTTACTAGTGAATGCATAGTTCTTCCACAGAATAAGCTCTAAATGGTCAGGGCTCCAGCTTTATATGTGTTCAGTCATATGTTCAGAAGTAGGTAACACTATCAAAAAATATAAAGCATCTGAGATTATTTTCCCTTATTTGAAAGCTGGTGTATGAGTCTGCCATAGTTTCTTGGGTGTTGATAGAAGACGCAGACTCATGGTTCAGAAATAATATAGTTTAATATTCACAGCAATAGAGGTAGCCAGAATATTAACAGTATTTTTCTGTGTGTGTGTGTGTGTGTGTGTGTGTGTGTGTAGGGGTGGGAGTTATATATCAGTTCTGAGCCTCAGTTCCCACAAGAAGAATCAAAACAGAGGCAGATAATATTTGCAAACACAACAGGTTAAGTTAAAAAAAAGATACTATTTCTGTCTTCTAAGTCTATTCAATACAACCATCTTCAAAGGATGGCCTAGAACAAATAATAAATGCAGAAATGTAAGCAACCAATTGAAAAGTGTCTCCCAAGAAACACACTTTGAGAGTCTTCATTTGACAAAAATACTATAGGATATTACATGGATCAGGTGCATTGAATACTGGAAGGTTAAAATTACAAGGGACCAAATATTTTTAAGCAGTTCTGGCATCCAGTAGAGTTCACATAGGTTTTATAAGATTGAGGAAAGAAGCCATCAAAACCTGGGCCCAGGGGCACCTGGGTAGCTCAGTGGGTTAAGCCTCTGCCTTCGGCTCAGGCCATGATCTCAGGGTCCTGGGATCGAGCTCTGCATCAGGCTCTCTGTTCAGCAGGGAGCCTGCTTCCCAACCCCCCCCCTGCCTCTTTGCCTACTTGTGGTCTCTGTCTGTCAAATAAATAAATAAAATCTTAAAACAAAACAAAACAAAACAAAAATCCTGGGCCCAATTTTCCCAAAAGTATGATTCTGATTCTAGTCTCTATAATGTTATCCCTTGAAGACAATGTCTCTAATTGAGTTGAATTAGTTTACTAAAGAGCATACCCTCATTTGTTGTAGGAGATGAACAATATGCAAGAGGCAAAATGCCACATGGAAGCCACCTGGTCTTCAGTGGAATATAGAATCAGTTCCTTTGGGATGAATTTGTTCCACATTTGACTTCCCACTTAAGGGAAAATAAGAGTGCCTTCTAATAGATTTTAAATAGAAATGACAATGGAAGCTTATACAAGATTATAAAATGGGAAATTTCATTTAGATAAGCAATCATTTCAAAGTCATCTTCTTAATATTACAGACTCTTCACATAATAATAATTTTATTTTGGTATTATATGGTAATTTCAAATATAGTAAATATAAAGAATTTACCTCTGTAATTATAGCGAGTCTGGTCGTAGTTTACTGGCAACAAAACTTCAATTTAGAAGTATGGTCTACCAATTATTAATACATTTGGAAATGGTGTGTCATCTTCACTCCACTTGTCTCACTAAAACAGTGAGCCAAAAAAAGTAGGTCCAAGCTGTTTAGTATGGTCAAAATGGGTTGCTTTTGCACTTGGTAAAGAAGCAGTCATATTTTGGAAGAAGAAACTGAGGCTATTAATATTTTCAACTTATTTTCAGAAAAGGAAAGAAAGGATAATCTAAGCTAAAGCCAAAATCTTACACAAGGTGGCTGGAGAATGATCTTTTCCCAGATAAAGGGTTTTTCAACTTAGCCATGTTAGGAGGAAGAAGAGATGAGACATTGTGGACTTGACTAACGTTTGTACACTGTTCAAAAAGTTTTCAAAATAATGTGTATTATTTTTCTTCTTTTAGTTGAGACAAAAAAAGCAAACAAACCAAAAAAAAAAAAAACACTAATGAGCTTACTCTTAAAAGGAGGTAAACAAGAAACTAGCAAAGATTGAGTGTTAGGTATTGTCCCCCTCCTTTTTTTTTTTAATTCTGTTATGCTAGTTACCATACAATACATCATTAGTTTTTGAAGTAGTGTTCCATGATTCATTGTTTGTGTAAAACACCCAGTGCCCCATGCAATATGTGCCCTCCTTAATACCCATCACCATGCTCACCCATCCCCACATCCTTCTCATCTTTAAAACCCTCAGTTTGTTTCTTGGAGTCCATAGTTTTTCATGTTTCATTTCCCCCTCCAATACCCCCACTTCATTTTTCCTTTCCTTCTCCTAATGTCCTCCATGCTATTCCTTAGGTTCCACAAATAAGTGAAACCATATGATGATTGACTTTCACTGCTTGACTTATTTTACTTAACATAATCTCCTACAGTCCCATCCATGTTGATGCAAAAGTTGGGTATTCATCCTTTCTGATGGCTGAGTGATATTCCATTGTATCCTTGGATCACATCTTCTTTATCCGTTTGTCTGTTGTAGGGGATCTTGGCTCTTTCAACAGAATGGCTATAGTGGACATTGCTGCTATGAACACTGGGGTTCATATGGCCCTTCTTTCCAGTAAAATAGAGCTAGCGTATGACCCAGCGATTGCACTACTGAGTATTGACCTCAAAGATACAGATGTAGTGAAAAGAATTAGGTATTGTTAAAGCACAAATGCAGGGGATAGAAGATATGGTACAGAAGAGGGAAGGGCGACCATATGGCAGAGTAGAATAAAGTAGCTCAGGAAGAAATTAGTCATATCCAGATATTGTAAGGCATGTGGGGTTGGCAGGGAGAGCATGAGAAATCATGAGAGAAGAGAGAGAAAATGGACCAGGCAGGAGAGGTTTATAACATTTTAACATCTAAGGTAAGCATATGCAAAGCAGAATAGGGAAAGAAATAAAAGTTTTTATAAGACTCAATACATAAGGAATAACGTGGAGGACACTGGGAGATGGAGAGAAGTGTGCTGGGGGAAATCGGAGGGAGAGACAAACCATGAGAGACTGTGGACTCTGAGAAACAAACTGAGGGTTTTGAAGAGGAGGGTGGCAGGTGGTTGGGTGAGCCCAGTGGTGGGTATTAAGGAGGGAATTTATTACATGAAGCACTGGGTGTGGTGCATAAACAATGAATTTTGGATCCCTGAAAATAAACTAAAAGAAAAAAAGACTGACTACAGACATGGACCTCAGTGTAACACAGATATGGAACTCACTGTAATACCAGCCACTTCCCACCGACACACACAGACTATGATAATAATAAATAATAATGCAATTAAGAAAATTGCCTGCCAAATAATTTTTCCTCTTTTTTATTTTTATGATTATTATTTTTATTTTATTTTTAAAGTTTTTATTTAAATTGTAGTTAGTTAAAATAAGGTTAATATTACTTTCAGGTGTACAATATAGTGATCAACACTGCCATACAATGGCTTAAATAAAAAAATGAAAAAAAATTTTTTTAAAGATTTTATTTTTAAATAAAACCTCTACACCCAAGGTGGATTTCAAACGTACAACCCCACGATCAAGATTTACATATTTTACTGACTGTTCCAGCCAGGCACCCCAACAAATAAAAATTTTATAAAATTGTTGAGTTTGTGAGAGTCTCATTTGCTTAGTCAGTTAAGTGTCTGCCTTTGGCTCAGATCAGGATCTCAAGAGTCCTGGGATCGAGCCCCATATTGCTCATGCTCTCTCTCTCTCTCTCTCTGGCTTTTGCTCTTAAATAAATAAATAAAATATTTTTAAAAAAATTGTTGAATTTGTTTAACTAGTTTTAAACTAGTAGACAGAGATGAAGATAAAGTATGATGTAATGGCACGGAAAAATACAACTTACACGTTTTAAAAAAAAATGTGCAATGCAAGTTACCTCACTTCTTTTATCACCACACTGGAACTTTCCCTACTGAGTTGTTGTAATGTAAGGACCTATTTTATATTTTTATATTTTAGCAAGAGGCTTTCATTGAGGTTAACCCTTAAACTGTCCTTGCTCCCCTTCCCCCAGGGGGTTCACTTAAAAACAAGTCCTGGTAATCAGCTCCAGGTAACAAAGCCCATATACAAAAGTGGGTCAGGCCAGGTGGAGACATCAATCAGCGGGAGGGGGGGCGGTGTTTGCATATTGTCTCCCTAGATACTAAGGAGTATGCCCCACTCCTCCACCCTTTGGGAACCTTTTTGGCACTAATCCTAATCAAGGTGTAATAGGCTGGGTCAAATGTCTATACTAGGGTAAATTGAACCTCAATTGGTCATCTAGCCTCACTGTGCAGTTTCCTGTGTGTGTTAAAATCTCATTGGTCACCTGTGCGTGGCCAGGCCTGACTGCATGGCCTTTGCCCTTAAAAGCTAGACTGTGAAACAGCAAAGGGTTGCCTTCTCTCATAAGAGGTGTGGCCCCAAACGTTCGGTTAGATTCTTGATGCTTGGCATGAAATAAAGCTTTGCTTGACCTTTGCTTTACATCAGTCTCGCTCCTTTAATCATAGACCCATTATTGGGGCATAACAGTATTAATCTTAAAGTTATAAGTCCACAATGCATCCATCATCCATTCTACCCCTTAACATTCCCCTTTGGACAGACCCATGATCTAGAACAAGCCTTATTTTATAGTGCCTTGTAGGAGATTTTTGCTGCTTCCTAAATTGCCTACTTTCCTCTCACCATTACCACGGAAATTGGGTCCACTGAAACAAAGGTGTAGTGTAAGAAATTAAGACTTCCATAAATCTCTTTAAATAATAAAGTATAAGATAGTGATACCTTTTTTTCTGCCACATAACCAATTCTTGCAAGAATAAGGTCATATAAGAGAATTTACAACACATGCTAGCATTATCCTACTGGACCCAGACCATTTGTATGTTTCTCTGTCTCTGAGAAATGTAGATACTTACATGACTGAAACCTAAAAATTGTTTGATATGACCACTAATATCACCTACATTATTTTAAAGCCTGTTTAAGGCTTCTGTAATACATAGGCATTGTAAACACTTATTAGGCATCTTGTATATATCAAACACTTTAAAAAACTCTGCTTAAAAAAAAAAAACTCTACCTCAATGGAACTTTGAGTCTGAAAAAGATACAGGCAATATACAAGGCAACAGATAGAATAATTACATATTTGATTATATACTCTGAGGATGTCACCTTAAATTGATATGAAAATGATCAGAAGGATCTTGATTTCTTGTCAAAATTTTTTGCCTTAAAAAGAAATTGATATTTAGGGAAAGTTGTTACTGAAAGAGGTCCTGTGTCAACCAAAAATGTTAAACCATGATCTCGCTAAATTTTCCAGTTGTGATCATTGCTTTGTTTAGCTGTCTTCTATTAAGACTGAATTTAGTAATTCAGTCTCAGATTCAGTAAGTCTTATTTTTAAAGATTTTATTTATTTATTAGAGAGAGAGAGGGAGGGGCAGAGGGAGAGGAAGAACCAGACTCCTTGCTGAGCAGGCAGCTGATGCAGGACTGGATCCTAGTACCCTGGCATCATGACCTAAGCTGAAGGAAGACACTTAACCAACTGAGCCACCCAGGCACTCTAGACTGTAAACTTCTTAAAGGTAAAAAAGTTTATTCTTCTAGTAGTTCCACAGACATTTCTAACATCCATAAAAAAGCATGTACTGATGTAAAATGCCAGCAAATCAAATTATTTAAAAAAGAAAGAAAGAAAGAAAAGATATATCTGGATAAAGAGAAAAACAGAAAATCTAATAATACATTGAATTATTACAGCAAAGAGTGGAGGAAGAGAAAATAAATATGAGATAGAAATTTCCACTAAAAGAAAAAAATTGAATAAGGCAGGAGATTTAGAAAATTATTATGACAGACTTGAGAAAAAAATAAAATAGGAATTTTTAGAAAATAGCAATGAATGAAAAGGTCAATTGTTCCTACCTCTATAATATTAGCTGTTTGTTGTTGTTGTTGCTAATTTACCTACTTATGCTAATAAACAAAGAAAGGTTTCATTTAGGGATAAGGTTTCTCTCTCTATATATATATTTTTTCCATTTAGGGATAAGGTATATGTATATATACATATATATATATATATGTATATATATATTTTTTTAATTTTAATTGTTAGAAAATGTGTCACAGAAAGTGTTTAAACTTTAAGATACAGATGCAACATGTAATGAACTGCATTGTTTGAACGTCTAATTTGTAAATGCTGTTAGAGGAAACTTGGTGGAAATGTTCTTATGTGCTTGTGTTTCTGGAACTAAGTATATTTATTAATAAGGAATAGTTTAAAATTATGAAATGACCAGGAGCGGACAATTTTCCTAATCCTATCAGCTCTTTGCAGCTCTTTTATTAGCCCCCTTCAGGAATATCAGCTTTTTTATCTAATTAAATTTTATATTAATGTGCTTTTGACTTTTGGCCTTTCTCTTCCTTCTGCTCTTTTTTTCCCCTAAATTACATGTTTCTGTTTAACTACTACTATCAATTCTTTGATATGAATTCTCAACATCAATTTACTAACTCCAGAGATGAAGGAGCATCAATATTTAGAAGCGAAGAATACAAAGCCTTCGACATCTGGATGGCTCAGTCACTTAAGAATCTGCCTTCGACTCAGGTGGTGATCCCAGGGTCGTGGGATGGAACCCCAGGTTGAACTTTCTGCTCAGCTGGGAGCCTACTTCTCCCTCTCCTTCTGCCTGCAGCTCCCTTTGTTTGCGTTCTCCCTCTCTTTGTCAACTAAATAAAATATAATAAAATAATGTAAATAATACATTTATTTATTTATTAAAATGCAATTATTACACAATACATAATGTATCGCATAATTATAATAATGACTAAATAATTTATTAAATATTTATATTAAATACATCAATTTAATTAAATAAATATTTTTAGAATTTAAAATATTTCACATTTAGATTATTAAATATTAAATCATTAATTTAATAAATAAATATCTAAACATAATTAAATAAAATAATTTATTTATTAAAATGAATAAAATAATGTCATTATCTGAGCATGTATTTTTAAATAGTCTAAAAAAAACCATGTAATAAAGTCTACATACATTGAGTTTAGATATTTATACAAGTTAACCCAGACACTCAACCCACAGACAGTTTCAAAACATTTGTTTTTATCTACTACTCAAAATACGATTTTAATGTATTTATTTGTAACTTTGACATAGCAAGGAAACTTGGAGGAAAAGGAGACATTTGCTTTTAATATTTGAAAATTATTTAGTGATTTAAAATAAATAAAAACCTTAACACGTGAGCATTTCTTCTTAAATAACACTGTGAAGTTTCTGAGTCGCATTCTATTAAAAGTGCTGATAAAATGGCCTCAGTTACTCATTTAAATTATCAGCTGAATGGGTAACAAATGAAGTAGAGAGCTTTTTAATTATTTATGAATGTATTGCTTGTGGATGGAGTGCCACATAGAGTTACCTCTCTTTTTGGCTTTGTTTTGTGAGCAGCAGTGGAATCTATGAATGAGATTAAACATAAGGACATTCACAGAAATTCTAAATGAACTTCTGGGGAAGGGCAATAAGTGCAAGGAAAAACTGCAGCAAGACTAATTACAAATTTCAAGTGGTCATCGCTTAATTATAGAAGCTTTTAAGTTCAAGTAATATATCATTTTTATGAGCCTATCATATTGTATTAATTACCACAAACTGCACTCTTGAACACTTATCTTTTCACATATTTCTTATTCTTAGTACTTAAAATTACCCTTATGATTGATAAGTAAATGGATTTTACTGACAATGCATTTATTTACATAAATAAATAATGCTGTTTATATATATAAAAACAATTGAATATGTGTATGTGTTCAATGAATTTTTTTTCAAATTAACATCTTAATTCTACCACATTAGTTACAAATAAATATAGACTTTATAGATTCATCAAATATTTTATTCTCAAATTTATATGTCCTTTGTGAAGTAAATGAAACTGTATATATTAAATATAATCCTATCACATGTAACAGTTACTAGTGCATCCCAGGACATACATAGGTCAGGTCCTCCTCAAGGCATCACGGATAACTGGATTTAACTTTCTATCCTAGGAGTCTTCTGTATATTTCTGTGGCTTTTATACTACAATCAGGAGGAAGAATTCTTTTGCTAAAAGCTTCCAAATGACTATGCGAGTAGATTATTTGTAGACTAGTGATATAATATTATAGTTTAATATGTGAAGCATGATAAAATAAAATGCCATTGCCATATTTAATTTGTTCAGTAAAGCATTCATTTAGTTATCAAGCATTCATTTTCTTTTTTTAAAGATTTTATTTATTTATTTGACAGACAGAGATCACGAGTAGACAGAGAGGCAGGCAGAGAGAAAGGAAGGGGAGCAGGGTACCTGCTGAGCAGAGAGCCTGATGTGGGACACTATCCCAGGACTCTGGGATCATGACCTGAGCAGAAGGCAGAGGCTTTAATGCACTGAGCTACCCAAGAGCCCCAAGCATTCATTTTCTTTATACAGAAGAGATAGAACAATATTATATAGTAGAAAATACAGTAAATAATCTAGAAACCTTGATCATTTTGTTTTGGCAATTTTAGAACATAAAATTAGCTAAAGCTCAAGTGCAAGTTATATTTGTATCATAGGAGGAAAGTTAATTAAAAGTTTGTTTATTACCATAGTTTAACACTTCAACAAAATGATAACGAGTCCAAAATCAATGAATATATGAAGTATACAATAAAAACAATAATCTTGAGTGTATGTGACTCACTGTAGGTATTGATAGGCTAGAAATCAAAGGGAAAGTATCTATAGGGTTTGTTCAGTTCCATGCTCATCAGATTAATAGGCTTTCTCATATTGCTTCCTTCACCACATTAATTTGTCTAATGAAGTTTTCAAGAGTTAAAGACAGTGATAGGTTCATGGCTGGAGAGAAGGTCCAGAATCTAAGATAGTTCAGCAGTGCTTATTATTTAAGAGAAAGACAGCATGGGAGGTGAGGGGTATATCATGCATCCTGTTTTCACTCCCTTTGTGGAGCACCTACCCTGGAGGTCATGTAATAATAACCAATGACCAAAAAACAATAAAAAAACCCAAACATCCATGTGGAAGTGCCATCCCTGCCTGGAGATGAGTAGACTGCTCAAACAGATCCTGGGCAGGCATCTCAGCCCAGGCCTGTGCTGGGGAAGCTGGTTCATGGCTTTGGGCGCAATCAGGAAGCCAGCAAACTGACCGGAGAGTGCAGCCAGGGTTAACAGGACTGATGATCTTTTTGCAGCCAGGCCGCGGGTGGACACCCGCTCAAGGAGCCAGGCTAGGAGGCTGCCCAGCGCCAGCGCTGGCAAAGCTTGCAGCCCCCGGGGCTTCCCCCCGCGCCCCAGCCAGGGCGGGGCCTCAGGAGGGAGGGGAGCGGGGCAGCGCGGAGAAGGGGCTTTGCTAATTGCCAAAGCGAAAAGGGAGCTCGCGGAGGACTCAGGAGGGAGGGGGGCGGGGGCGGGTGGAGGGCGGCGGGGAGAAGGCGCTTTGCTAATTGTCGAAGATAGAAGTGAGCTCACAGAGGATGTGGCTGAGAGTCTGGGAGGAGGTGGAGGGGCTGGCGGAGGAGGGGCGGGCAGCGCCGCGGTGCTGTGCTGCGGCCCAGTCGGGACTGCAGGACCCACCGGACTCGCCCCCCGTGCGCTCCCATGTGAGGCCTCGCTGTCCCGCTCCTGCTGCCTGCTGCCCCTCCCCGCCCCAAGGCTTTTCAGGACCACCCTCTGCACACAGGTAAAGTGACACCGCGCCGCGCCCTCACCTGGAGCAGAAAGCGCGGACCCGACCTGGGGGCGGAGAGGGGGGTTGTGGAGGCCCAGCCTCCCGCGAACCCCAGGGCACCGGGACCACCCCAGACGCTGCGCCAAACCCAGGTCCGCATGGGGTCGGGCTGGGGACAGCGCCTTGCGAGGTGCCCCACGCTAGCGGGCGCGCTAGCCGCCATCTTTTGGCAGCCCCATGCGCCCCTGCTGAGGACCCCCTTCCCTCCCCCACCGTGGCCCCGCTGCTTTTGTTCTGGACTTGGGATCCCAGGTGGAAACTAGTCCCTCAGACCTCCCTGGCAGCAAGGAGGGCAGGGAGGGATTCTTGGTTTTCTGCCCTGGCTCCTCCTCTCTCCCCATTCACATGCCTTCTGGCTTCCCTTTCCTCTCCTCATTGTCAGTTTTCTTAAATGGTTTTCTTCTGCATGTTGACCCAAAGAGCTATTTCATGAATGAATATACACGAAACTGAGTTGGAGCCCACCTGTGAGAGCCCAACTGTAGTGGCCGTTCATTAGAATGGTCTCTGGTTCTAGCCTCAGTTCAGAATACTGCATGTACCTGAGGATCAAGTCCAGATGTTTCTTTCATCTCTGACTTGAATTTGAAATCCTCCTCAGACTTCAGCTTCCAGGATTTCTCCAGTCCTTGCTCTCCCACTGTCTTGGTGGGGATCCGCCATGAGTGTTGAACACAGGAATGAATGAATGATATATACCCCAGATTGCTGGGGCTTTCTCATGTTTTGCTGAGGTTGGAAAGGCTTGGTAGAGACCCCCTGTAAGCAGATAGAGAGCTGCATGCAATTGCTTAGATAAACGTGTTCCCCACTTAATTGCTTGGCATTGAACATTTCGCCCTTAACCTGTGGCTGGAGCAGTTAGGAGGAGACAATCTGGAGGTGAATCAGTAGATGGCTGAATCCACATGGTGGTGGTCTGAGTTTGGGAGATTTTCCTGGAGATTCAAAGGAAAGATTTAAATTCTTCCAGTGGGGAGTGGTAAACATTTTATCGATGGGAGATGGAAAATAAATGGTCTGGTTAACCTTTCCCTCCCCCTCAAAACCCATTATTTGAAAACACAAAAAGGGAAGTGAAGGGAGAAATCCTCCCACTCCCATTCCCACTCACCTCCATAGCCACCTCCTCTTCCAAGAACCTAGCAGACAAGGTGCCAAGAAGTGTTAGGTACCAGCAGTGGTCTCAGGTACTCAGCATGATCTCATTCAAGGATCATGGTGAAAGGCATTCAAAGAGATTGTGGGGGCACAGGGATCCAGTTAAGGGGAACAAGTTTAAGGTTTGCCGGGTCCCCTAAAAATTACTGGCACTAGAGAAGATGAGCTTTGGGAACTATAGCTTAATGGATACAATGTGTTAAAAGCTTCAGTGAGTCATGGTGGGAAGAGGCTATGAGGGCAGCAAACACAGTCTTAGATGATGTTATTAATAGCACTACAGGCTCTAGATTTCCTGTGGTGGTGTTCTTGGCAAGACCAGCCCGGCCAAAGTGGATACTCTCAACCTGGAACGGAGGGTCTTGGAGATGCCAGCACGTGAGGTATGATGAGAGGGTAAAATGATAGGAGGTGTCCTTTGGAAGGACTGACTCCTTGACTTTAAAAGGGAGAACCCAAATCTGTAGGTGAAATCTTTCTGGCTACAAAGAGGGCCAAGGCCTCCTAAGGTCAAGGTCTCCTCGTCACTTGCAAAGATGTCGAAGAACATATTCAGACATTTCAAAGATGTCCTCATATCATTGGTTCCCACTCTGGAATTCTATCAATAAGGTGAGAGTTCCTCTAGTTGAAAAAGAGATCTAAAAAGACTTCCCTTTCTCATGTAATTTCTGTAACCTCCAGGACACACCCACCTCCCCCTTCCAGCTCTGTAATGAAGCCACAGCTGGTGCCAATTTGTGGAACTCCTTAAAGGCTATTCTCCCTTATATACCCCGGGACCAAGTTCCCATGCTCCCTCACCCGATTTCCTGCACTCACCTCCCACCTGGTGTGTTCACACCTGCAAGTGCCTTTTACCAACCCCTTTGCCAAAAGGCAGCCAGAGTGACCTTTCAAAGACCTATCAGTTCCTGGCATTTGTCTCCATAGAAATCTGCACTGATCTTCTAACAAATTCTCAGTCCTCCAAAGGCACCCATAATCCTCCCATCAGTCTATTCATACCCGTCCAACTGACTGATGCCTGTTCTGCCCCATCTCTCTGCCCTTCAACCACACTGCCTCCTTCTTCCTGTGGAGACCTCTCATGCCACCTGCCTCCAAGCACAGGTGATTCCCATTGATGGGAAGACCCTCTTCTCTCCCCCATCTCCCCACTCCAGTTACTCCCATTTATTCGTGAGCTCACAAGCCCCATGGTACACACTCTCCATGCAGCCTGCTCTCTCTTTTCTTAGCACTGGCCTCCGTTTCTAGCTGTGCTTGTGTCATGGATGTCCCTCCCCAGCCAGCCTCCAAGCTCTCCTTCCCTTTAGCTCCAACACCTGACACAGTGCCTGGCACGTAGTAAGCCCTCCTAGCTTCAAAGAGCCTCACTGAGGGACTGAAAGCATTTTTAAAATGTCACTACGTAGGCTCCAAACTGTAGGCAGAAAAAGCTTTGCCTGGATTGACATTTTAGAGACGTATTCGTCAAGTTGGATGTGTTCACTGACTTTGCCTTGTAAAATTAAAAAAAAAAAAAAAAAAGGACCTCTGTATCGCTTCGCATCTACCAAAGGCGCATGTATACTCGTAGACCACGTTATGAGCTTAATGGAAGGAGACAAGATGTTTTCGCTAAGAAAATGTATAAGACTGTTGAGGTCAAGTGGGAGGAAACAGTACGTTTGTTGGAGCATTGCTATCTTACTCTATCACAGCCACTCTTAAAAATCTGACACGGGGTGAGTCAGAATTGTCTGTCGGAGATGAGTTAGATCTGGCTCATGTTCCTACAGACATGAAAGCCAAAAACAAAGAAGGAGGCTTTGAAAGCGTGGGTTGAGGAGGCGGTGTGGATCACTACGATGAGCTAAGTGCCCAGGGCCACCAGCAGACATGCTGGCCTGTGTCCTTCCTTTGTTCTGGGGTCCCTCTTGCACCATGTGGTGAGGTGGTGGCTGGGAGCAGCTCAGACAGTACCTGGTGGCATCTTACCTCTCCCACCCTCCTGTGGGCTCCAGTGGGCTCCAGTAGGTCCCAAGGGACAGCCTGCCTTCTTTGAATAGCCCAGTAGCACTGGGAGCAGAAACTGGGACCAAAGAGTGAGCACCCTGTTTGACAAGCTGGACCAGCCACTTCTTCTTCAGATGCAGGGGGAGCCCTGGCATGCTGACTCCTCCCTTCTCCCTTTCCCCTTTCCTCTCTTCCTCCCTCTTTCTTTCCCCTCTCTCCTTCCCTGGTGGTGCCCTTTCCCAATGCCCTCTTCATCCCTTTTCCTTTCTACATACCTGTCTTCCTGAGTTTCTTCTCTTTCCTCCCCATTACTTCCCTTCATCTGAATCTTTTCTTTGGTCCCTTTGTCTCTGCTCTCTGCTCCTCCTCCCCTTCCCTGGCCCCTGTTCAGCTCCATACTGAATGCAGGCAGAGCTGGACTAACATGCTCACTTGCTTGCTCAGCCACCCTCCAGAGAAGTCACTCTTCGGTGGCCACCTTCCTGACCCCCTGGTCGCTTCTCCACTTGTTCAGATACTGCTCTGAAGTCTGAGGAGGACAGAGCGGGGCTGCCACAGAGGCAGGCCAGAGGAGAAACCAAACCATGTGTCCACACTGTCCCCCAGCACTGCTGCTCTGAGAGCTTTCGGAGTCCTCAAAGGGTTAGGATTTAGGGGCTTCTTCAGAACCGGGAGTGAAAACAAGCATAGGTCAAAAGAAAAGCGACGGCCCCCACACAAAAATAATAATCACAAATGAAAACTATGTTAACTCTGAGTCCCAAAGTCGAAAAATTGCCTTGAATCTGTCACTAGAAAGCACCCAAGGCCTCACTCTCTGGGTTCTGGGTGCCCTGGGAATGGCAGGAGGCTCTGACAGGCGCGTGGGAGTGCCGAACTATGGGGGCTAGCCTGCCCGCTGGCGGGGGTGAGGCGGTACCCCCTGTGGCACTGTCCTGGCCCGACCCCCTGCGGACACGGTGTGGCGCGGCATCCAGTGTGGTCCTGGTGCACTGGGGTTGGCGGGAGGCTGGGCCCCACCACCCCACACCCTGCTCTTGGCTCGTGTTTTCTGCTTCAGGTGAGGGCGCGTCGCGGTGTCACTTTACCTGTGAACAGAGGGTCCTCCAGAGAAGCCATGGGGCGGGGAGGGGCAGCAGGCGGCCTGAACGGGAATGGGACACTGCAGCGTCTGGGGCTAGGCTGGAGCGTGGGAGCGCAGGGGCAGCGAGTATGGTGGGTCCTGCAGTCCCGAATGGGCTGCAGCACAGCACCCTGGCGCTGCGCGCCCCTCCTTCCCGCCTGGGCAATTAGCAAAGCCCCTTCTCCAGGCCGCCCCCGACCCGCCCCCGCCCCCCTCCCTCCTGAGTCCTCTGAGAGCTCACTTCCAGCTTTGGAAATTAGCAAAGACCCTTCTCTGCGCCGGCCCCGCCCCCTCACTCCTGAGGCCTGAGCACTGGCATGCTACTGCATTGCCAGCACCTGGGCTGGGCAGCCTCCTAGCCTGGCTCCCTGAGCGGCTGTCCACGTGCAGCCTGGCTGCGAATAGATCATCAGTCTTAAACGCCGGCTGCACTCTTGGGTCAGTTTGCTGGCTTCCAGATTGCGCCCAAAGCCAGGAACCAGCTTCCCCAGCACAGGCCTGGGCTGAGATGCATGCCCTGGATCTGTCTGAGCAGTCTCCTTCACTCCAGGCAGGGATGGCACTTCGACCTGGATGTTTGGGTTTTCTGTTTGTTTTTTTTGGTCTTGGTTATTACATGACCTCCAGGGTAGGTGCTCCACAAAGGGAGTGAAAACAGGACGCCATATATAAGCATACAGCCATTCTAGAAAAATAGCTTGGGGTTCTCCTGGAAACGCTGCATTGGTCCTTGCACTATGGTTTAATAGAAAAGGGATTATGCACCAAGTTACTTAAATGAGCATAGGTTGAAATCGTTTACTGAGAGTAAATATTTTAAATAGTTATATTTTAACTAAATCTATCATCAATCATAAATCTATTACACGAAGGTTACAGGCAATTTAAAGCAAGAGCACTCTCTTCAGGGTTTTACATAACCCCTGTCTCTCTTGGCACATGAGAATGCAAAGATAGGAAATGGTTTGTAAAAGATCATATAATAGCTTTTACTAATTCTATTTATTTGACAGACAGAGATCACAAGTAGGCAGAGAGGCAGGCAGAGAGAAAGATGGGGAAGCAGGCTCCCCGTCAAGCAGAGAGCCTGATGAAGGGCTCGATCCCAGGACCCTGAGATCATGACCTGAGCCCAAGGCAGAGGCTTAACACACGGAGCCACCCAGGCGCCCCCAGATGAAATACATTTCTGACTTAGAAACTTCAGATAGAATTATTTTGTCCATGATGACAACTGAAGAAAATGTGTCATCCCTAAACCTAACCTTAAACCCTACCAACGCTGAAACCTAAGCTGACCTTAAAGCCCAAACTAGAACCCTGAATCCCAAACCTGGAATGGAACCCAAAGCCTGTACCTGAGCCCTGGATCCAAGCCCTGAACCACGAACCCAAACCCTAAACCAGACCTCCAAGTCATGAAACCTGAACCCAAATCTCAGCATGAAGTCAAACCCCAAATTTGACCTTGAACTTTATCCCATAAGCCCTGAGTCTTAAAGCCTAAATCATAAACTTAAAGCCCTAAACTATAACTCTGTTCCCTTGTCCTTCACTCTAAACCCTCACCCTAACACTAAACCCAAAGCCTGATCTAGAACTCTGACTAAAACCTGAACCTGTACCCAAATTCAAATGCTTCACCACACTTTGCTTAGGCACTTGCCATTGATGGATATTTGCAGTTTCTACCTTTTGATTCTTGTGAACATTGTTTGGGTTGGGGGCTAGGGTTAGGGTCTTGGATTAGGGTAGGGTCCAGGCTTGAGACCAAGTTGAGGTCAGAGTGTGGGTCTGCATCAGGGCCATGTTCAGTGACACTGTTTGGGTCAAGGACTGTTGTAATTCCACATTGTTTCCAATTCATTGTTCCTTAGCTATTTGGGGGGAAGTTGGGGGGTATTGGGCTCCATGCAGCTTGAATTTCCGGAATGAAATGGCATCAGCTGGACCCCAGGAGGGAGCAGGACCTTCCACTGAAGGGTGAGCTCCCACAGTCCTGCACTGCCTTGCACCGCCTGCAGAGGGCGCCAGACCCCAGCTCCGCCCTGAGCCAAGGCTGCACAGCCACAGCTGGGACCAGAGCCCCGCCTCTTCAGGACCCACTGTGGAGACTTCTGGAGAATGTGGGGCGCCTCCCACCCTGACAGGACAAGCTGAGGAGGGTGTGGCTCTGCATCCACACTGACCGGACCCGTTGTGGAGGACGCGCCCACACTGGCAGCAGTCCAACCTCCTAAGGACCAGATGCTGGAGGAGCTGAGGAGAAGCCGCCTGAGTGGACTGTCAAGGGGTTCGTGGTCTCAGGACCCCACAGAGGAAGGGCGCCCTGTGTAGACACTGGGGCTTCCGTCGTTTTGTGTGAGGAGACGTGGCCTCCTGCTGTGCTGTGCGCGGGGCTGTGGGGTCCCCCCTTTCTGGGCTCGGGTGCTCCTAGGTCCTCATCTGTGTTTGTGTGCTCACGGATTAGGTTCCTTGGGCTCCTCAGATGGTCTGCAGTCAGGGAGCGTCCCCCTGCTTCGGTGCTTGTGCTCTCCCCACCTCAGCCCTGCGGGGTCCTTCCCGTGTCCACACCCACTCCAGGCTTGCACCGAGTCCGGAAATTCGGGAGCCAGAGTGAGGACTCTGTAGACGGTTTTGGGGAGAGTAGGTATTTTCCCAGTGTGGGTTCTTCCCTGAGCACAGTGCCTCCCCATCTCTGTGTGTACCCCTCCCTGTCTGTCGTCATTGTTGCAGGGCTGTCAGATGACAGGTCTGTCACCTTCTTGGTTCAGGGGCCTCCCGGGTATCTTGCTGTCTTGGATGCAGGTGTAAATGAGATCGTTCTCTGCAGTCTCTATTTGATGGTTCCTTCCGAGCACGTAGGAGTGCCACTAATTTGTGCATATTGATTTTGTTCCTTGCAAGTTCTTGTATTTATTTGTTCGATTGGCCTTAAACTCAATCTCCCAGTTATTTGACCAGCAGAATGTATTTAATTGGGAAGAGCAGAGAATGGCATTCTGGGCTGAGCAAGCTAAGGTCCCATCACAGGCAAGTGTGAGAAACAAAGGAGATTAACATTATTTCATGGAGGAGGAAGAAGTTGGGAAGGGTGCTTGAAGGAAAGTCCCTTGGAGAAAGGCAGGGTGATGGAGAATTCTCACCAGCTGAGCTGCAAAGCTCCTACAAAAAGTCAGGAGATGAACCTCCAGCTTCCCCTGTGGGGCCTAAAATTGGTGAGTCTCTCCTGTGGGGGATTGCAATGTGGAGTCTGTAATGGGCACTGAGCAGCAGGCGCCCCCTTCCAGCCTCCCCTTCTGGCATCCCCAGTCCACTTTACTGGGGCTTCCCTTCCTGCTTTTGCACAGTTCTAACCAGCTTGTGGTGGAACGTTGTGGAAAAACTGAAATTCCAAATCCACTGCTTCTACTGCACCTGAGATACAGGGGCCCATGATTTAATTCTCCCACGAGTCTCTTGCTAACATGTGTCCTCTCCATGTTGGGTGACCTGGATCTGGGAGGGCTTGGCCTCCATCCCAAAGTCTGATGTTCTCTCTGCTTCCGTGTCGTCGTGCTAACATGGATGTTTGGAAGATTCATTTCCTCTGTGGTGATTTCAAAGTGCAGTCAGCTTGTTATAGCAGCACAAATACGTGCTGTCTCCACACTCAGATTCCCCAGCCGTCATTTCTTTACCACGTTTGCCACTTCACACGGGATGCTTCAGTGTGTTTGATCCCACACCAGGACAATGTCCTGCAGAACCACCACATAACCTGAAATGAGGAGATCATTACAGAAACCATCCAAGGGTTAGTGTTAGGAACCAGGGACATGGCAGGACTGACCTGAAGACCCCATGGAGAGCTGTCTGGGTGGCTGAGTTGACAGTGGAGGTGAGGGTGAGTGTCTGGCTCTGGCTTTGTGTCCAGGAGTCAGCTCTGTGTGGGTGTGTCCTCAGCTAGGCATGCAGATTTCTGCTCCTCTGAATCCTTTCCGGAGTTCCAAATGGCACAGTTTCCTTCTGGGCAGGAGGCTGAGTCCTCTGGGATTGCCCATGTGTCCCCAAATTGTAGGGCACCTACTGCAAGGCCTTTGGGGTCACAATCCTGAGAACCGAACCAAACCAAAGGTTATGGTTAGGGCCCACCACATGGCAGGCCCGATCTGCCAGCACTCTGTCCATCTTTCTGGGGGAGGAAGCTGTCGAGGGATTTGTTCAGGTTGAGTGTCAAGCTCCAGGTTTGCATCCAGTGGCCTGCTGAATATGGGGTGTCCCAGGTAGGAATGCAGATTTCAGTTCCTCTGAATCCTTTCTGGAGTTCCAAATGGCATGGTTCCTTTCAGGGTGGCAGGGTGAGTCCTATGGTGTTCCTCACTGTCCCCAATCTCTGAGGCTTTAGAGCCAGGCCGTCGGGGACAGACCTCTCAGGACAGAATCTAGGCTTAAGAGTTTGTGCCTATGGGCATGGCTGCACTGATCTGAAAGCACTATGGCGAGGATCACAGGGGTCTGAGTTGAGAGCATTGTTCAGGATCAGTATCAAGGTCTGGGTTTGTGTCCAGTGGACCGCTGAATGTGGGGGTGGTCTCAGATGTCCAAGACGATTTCCCCTACTCTGAATCCTTTCCAGCATTCCAAATAGCCTGGTTTCCTTCTGGGTGGCAAGCTGAAATCTCTGGGATTTCTCAGGTCTTGCCATTGCCCTTGCAAGGGCAAGATACTTTTTACAGTAAAAGAATTCACCAGATGAGCTGAACAGCAGAAAAGACACAGCTCAAGAGTTAATCAGTGAACAGGAATATCATGCCAAAAACTTCTTTGATAACACACTACAGAGCAAGGGAAGATAGGAGAGAAAGCTGAGATATAAAGGACAAACCCTCCAACTTTCCAACATCATTCCCTACTTGTTTATTTCCATTGCTGTCAGCTCATTCCCAGTCAAAAATAAGTCACATGAGCCAGCCTTTTTTCTTCCTGAGATTGGGGCACTGTAAAGCCCACCAGAGGGGCCAAGGGCACCCCTATACCTGCTGAGCTGAGCCCATTTGTACCCCAACCGTGAGGAGGTACCAGCCTGTCCCCCTGGTGCTCCATGGTCTGTGGCAGTCCTTCCTTCTGGACACTGCTTTGCTGCTCTATTTTCGATAACCCTGGTCTCAAACTAGGGATTGCTCCTGGAAGAGGAACTCAGGGAGATGAGGCTCAGGAGGGTCTCCCTGCCTGGAATCTTCGTGTGAGGAGTGCACAGCCAACAGATTTTGCCCAGGGACTTGCAAAATGCAGAGAGGCAGATTTCTTTCCTCTCTTTCTCTCTCTCTCTAGCCTCATACTAACCAGGAGTTCTTAGAACTTTCTTCAGTGACTTCTTTGTGTATCTTGGCCACTTTTTCACAGAAAGGCCACTTGAGCATGATGAAACACACGTATAAGCAATTACATTAAAAAAAAAAAACAATAAGCCAATGTACACAGACCTTTGACAGCAGCACAGGACGCTCAAGGGACCAGAGTCCCTACCTTGGGCAATAGTGGTAGAGGCCGGGTTCTGCCATGCAGGTCCCTAGACCTTTGGCAGTTTCCACGATTGCAAATCCAGACATGCAGAATCCTGAGGGACAACCTACTAACTGCAAAAGAGCAAAAATTCATCAGGATTCAGAGAGTGGAAATCCATTTGTACTGGAAAAGAAAGAAGTAGGCTTGCTGTGAATCCAGCAGGGAGGACAGGCATAGATAAAGGCTGGTGTATGGGTCACGGAAACTATTGTTTCTCAAGGGTCCTGCTGTCTCTGTAAAATGCTATGAGGACTGTCTCTTGGGGACCTCCTGCTTTCCTACCAGTGACACCCCCAGATTCTGCTTTGCTAGTCCCATGGATTCCTGGGGATACCCAGTTGATAAGCTATGCTGTCCTCATGACAACACTTGCTAATGGACTGAATGTTTGTGTCTTGTCCCAATTCAGATGTTGAAGCCCTGACCCTCAAGGAGTGCCATCAGGAGGTATGGGCTTTGAGAGGTGGTGAGGTCATGAGATTGGAACACTTGTGAATGAGATAAAAGCACTTCTGAGAAACGACCTGAGAGATTGTTCTGCCAGCTGTCATCCATGCAAGTCTACAACAGAAATATGGGCATTTGTAGATAATGAAGCAGTCTCTTGCTAGATATCAGATCTCCCAGGATCTTGCTTTTGGACTTCTCAGTCTCTAGAACTGCAAGGAATAGTACATGTTTTGCTATTTCAGCCACCCAGTCTGTCATCATTTGTTGCAGCAACTTGAACTGAATAAAGCAGAGCCCAAGTCCTGGTTAATCCCTGCTTCTACTCATTTCCCCTCAGAAAGAGCTTCTAATCCAGAACTGACCTCTGCTTTCCATACACGTGCTTCAGACTCCTTCTGTGAGAGCCCAGACTTTGTAAAAGACTCCTCCCTCATGGCAACCAGCATTCTGTGACTCCTGAGGACTGTCCTCCCTGACTGTATTGAGTCAATCAAACTGATTTTGATTCTGGAGTCCCAGGATCAAGGACTGCATCAGGCTCCCAGCTTCATGGGGAGTCCGCTTCTCCCTCTGACCTTCTCCCCTCTCATGCTCTCTCTCTCACTCTCTCTCTCTCCCTCTCAAATAAATAAATAAAAATCTTTTAAAAATCTGATTTTAACAGACCATAAGCTTGTTCTTGCTGGTCTTTGGAAGATTAGGCATTAGCCCTTCGGAGAAAGTTCTGAATGGCTGCTTCATGAAGGGGTGAACTGTGTCCCCAAAGTCTCTTTTTGCTGCCTTCTAATCACAGATGCTGAGAAAAATCCTCCCAGGTGCTGGTTTTTCAAAGCACTTAATGCTTTGGCTTTGAAGTTCCTCACTTGACAGTTCTGCTTTAATCAGTTTGTGACAAAACAGCCAATTGGTGGTGGATGCAAAGTGCACTGATAAAGTTAATATCAGGGAACAATTTTTTGAGTGTCATGCATGTGCACGTGTGTGCACACACATATCCATGTGCTAAGCATTATGGTAAATGTCTGACAAGAACTAAAAGATCAAAAAGTCAGGATACCCCATTAGCTGATATTTTTATTATTCCTACATCCTAATCTATGAAAAACAGGGTCAGAGAATAAGAAGTGGCAAAAAGAATCAAGATTTGAGGCAGTTCGATTTCTCAGCCAGCCTTGATCAATAGGCATGTACACCTGTGTCTAGTTTCAGGTCTGTGTAACCTTGCCATAACCTTGGATAAGCCATTCATCTCTCAAGTTCAGGTTCTTGGTCCAAGGAGGGAAGGGGCACAGGTTGAGTACCTCCAGTGGGACTTCCTGGCAGGCTTGTTCATCCAAGCATTCCTGTTTCAGTTTGAGTAATTGAAGCCAGTCTTTGTTTTACCGAAGGCCAAGCTTGTCCAGTGTGTCCATGCCACCAGCCAACAGCATTTGTCCATGCCATGTAACAACTGAGCAACATTCATAGGAATGGGGGGAGGAAAAGATGTCCACAGGTGTTGACAGATGTTCTGCATGGAGGAACAGGAGCTGGGGCCATCACCTGCTGTTTCTAGTGGCCTTCTCTGTCGAGTTAAAATAAATGGCAATTATTTGCAATGACAGGGGTGAAAGTAGAGGGTATTATGCCAAGCGAAATAAGTCAGTCAGAGAAAGACAATTATCATATGATCTCACTCATATGTGGAGTTCAAGAAACAAACCAGAATCATAGGGGAGTAAAGGAAAAAAATAAAACAAGATGAAGTCAAAGAGGGAGACAAACCAGAAGAGACTTTAAAAAAAAAGATTTTTATTTACTTATTTGACAAACAGAGATCACAAGTAGGCAGAGAGGCAGGAAGAGCGAGAGAGGAGGATGCAGACTCCCCAGGGAGCAGAGAGCCTGATGTGGGGCTCGATCCCAGGACCCTGAGATCATAACCTGAGTTGAAGGCAGAGGCTTTAACCCACTGAGCCAGCCAGGTACCCCTCAGAAGAGACTCTTAATCACAGTAAACAAACTGAGGGTTCTTGGAGGGGAGAGGGATGGGTGGATGGGGTAACTGGGTGATGGACATTAAGGAAGGCATGTGATACAGTGAGCACTGGGTGTTACAAAAGACTGATGAATCACTAACCTGTATGTCTGAAACTAGTATTATATGTTAATTAATTGTATTTAGATTAAAATTTTCTTTAAAAATAATTTTAAAATAAAATAAGTAACAATCCAATAATGATCAGAGTTATCCAGCAGGGAGTATCAGATCTAGAAGTCAGTTAAATTTAAGGGGCTTGCCGAAGTTTAGGAGAGTCACGCTAGGTCATTTTCCTGTGTGGGGAAGTCTTCAGGGGCAGTTCCAAAGACAAAGATTATTAATATTCCTCCTTCCCCCATTCCTCCTAGAGCCAAAGATGTTTCCTCCACTCACCCACTGGCCCTGTATGTAGGTGTTGCTTTCTCTCTACCAATCAAAAAATCAGTGAGTAACTATAACTTCACCTTTTCCAATATCCCCCTACCCCCGACCTTTGGTCTTTAATGGCCATGGGCAACAGGGACAAAGACATTTTTTAAAAACTTACAGAGATCTATTATGCTCTACTACCTTGGCCCGCATGGGCCACTGCAAAGGGATTCTGTGAACCGTGTACTCAGATGAATGGTCATTATCTTCAAAAAGGCAGGGGCAGTGATAGACACAGGAACCAAAAAAGCAAGAGTTAACGGACCATCAGAATAATGGAGTACCAACACTTTTATGTCCTTGGCTTGAATCCTCAAGGTCCAGTGTCTCAACAGAATTTTCATTTTGGTCTCATCTGCCTCACTTGTCCACCCCTGGGCCAGTTGGCAGTTATACTGAGAACCGGAAATTTTCCTTAGAAGAGAGAAAGAGTATTTGTCAGGTAAACCAAGGAAATGTCCATTACAGGAAGTTAGGCCTTTTGTCATGGTACTCCATTAGCACCCTCCTGACTGTTAAAGAAAAAAAAAATATTGTGACACCCATTAAAGAGAGTAAGGAAGATTTTAATCAAGGGATGCTACTATGATGAGATTTTATTGTATAGTATGGGAGAGAAATCTGGCTCAGCTCAGACAAATGGAGATTTACAGCTAAAGAGCATGGTGGGGATCACTGAATGTAAAATTAAGATGGAACATCAAGGGTAAGGATGAAGGGATTCTGGCTAAACCATCTGGACAGTAATATTGTTGAAGGAAGGCTAGGGTCATAAACTATTGAGATCAGGGGATAAGGAATTTTTTAAAAGACTTATTAATACATTTTAAAGAGAGGGAGCAGGGGTAGGGGTAGAGGGAGAGGGAAAGAGAATTTTAATCAGACTCTTCACTGAGCATAGAGCCTGAGGTGAGGCTTAATCTCAGGACCGTGAGATCATGACCAGAGTAGAAACCAAGAGTCAAACGTTCAACCAGCTGCACCAACCAGGTGCCCTGGGAATAAGGGATTGGATCAGATATTAAGGGTTATAGATACTGAAGCACCAGGGTGGCTTAGTTGGTTAAATCTCTGGCTTTGGCTTGGTCATGATCTGATCCCAGGATCAAGCCTGGCATTGGGCTTGCTGCTCAGTGGGGAGTCTGGTTCTCTCTCTCCCTCTGCTATTCCCCCTGCTCAGGCTCTCTCTCTGTCAAAATAAATAAATCTTAAAAAAAAAAAAGTGGTAAGATACCAGGGGTGAGAGATAAGGAATTTGATCAGATATCAAGAGTAGGATAGAAGATTGCTGAAAAATGACCAAGCAGATTTCTTGCTAAAACTGGGCTAAGTGGGCGGAGCCTAAGGTCAAGGTAGACAGAAAGAGGACTCAAAGGAACTTGACTCGAGTCTGGTCAAGGAGAAAATCTTCATCATCCATGACCATTGTATTTTCTGCAGTCACACATTTTACTAATTCTTTTATCAGACATTCAGTGAACGAGAAACATGAACGCAGCAGCAATAATATAACAAATGTAAGCGCTCTAGAAGAGACAAAGGCAGTATGGGAATCCACCTCATCAGATTTAGAATATGCATGACTCCATGACTGAATTACTACCACTGCTTGACTGTTGAGATTAAGATGTAGTACAGAGGATCAGAGGGAAGGGAGGGAAATCTGAATGGGAGTCATCAGAAAGGGAGACAAGCCATGAGGCACCTTTAACTATAGGAAACAGACTGAGAGTTGCTGGGGGGGAGGGGAGTGGGAGACATGGAGAAACTGGGTGATAGGCATTAAGGAGGACACGTGATGTGATGAGCACCAAGGGTTATCCACAACTGATGAGTTACTAAATTCTCTGAAACCAATGATGTACTATCTAATGGCTAATTGAATTTAAATATCTAAAAAAGGCACTTCAAAAAAAAAGATGTAGCATAACTCACAATATCCTTTGAGTGGAAGAATGTGCGGACTTTCCATACCTCTGCTGTCCAAGTCCCATGGCTAGTAGCCACATGTGGCTAATGACCACTTAAAAGGTGGCCAATTCAAATGGAGAAATGCTGTAAAAGCAGAATAAACACTGGCTTTCAAAGACATATTGTAACCAAAAGTCAGAGAGTATTGCCACCCTCACATCACAAACATCGCATGACTTCTACAGCTAATGAGAGTGGGACCCAAGATGAGAGAGGTCAACCTGAAAGTCCATGATGTCAGAAAGAACATGGAGAAGAAAGAGTCACAATCCTGGAGTGGATGGGCTGAGGACTGTCAGAATGCCTTTTTTTTTTTTTTGGTGATTCTGTATACGGACAAGGAGAATTCATTGGAGATGACATCTGTATGCCTCACATTTTCAAGGGAAAATTATGAAAACGCATATAGACCCACAGCCATAGTTTAATTATGTTTGAAATATATTCAGAACTACTCCAGTCAGTAAATTGCATATTTTCCATTTAGCTTCTCAATTTTCTCTTCGGCACCTCCCATTCTTGAAATCCCAACACAAATCACATCTCTTGCCTAAGGACCATAAACTACCTCACTATCAAAGGCTACAGTTCATTCATTCATTTGATTCATTCAAAGCAACCTAATCTTGAGTGATGTCTTAGGCGCTCTTCTAGGGACTGGTGACACGGTGAACAAAATAGGTAAAAATCTCACTTTCATGGAGCCTCTCTGGTATTTAGGGGAAAATCTTTCCTTATCAACATGAAAATACTTTTTATGGATGTTGCTTAGAATTTCAGTTTTTTTTTTTTCTTGACAGTATCTCAGGTGATCATCTTTGAGGTGGTTCTCCTGAAAATATTTTTGGGGGGTACTGACTCGACTTTCTGAGTCAGACACTTTCCTAAAGACAGGGGTCAAAGGAAAAGTGACAACTGTCACTCTTGCAGTAAGAACAGGGATCACAATGCTTGAAACAGATATGCTGCTCAGCTGTCAGAAAGTCCACAAGGCTCCAAATGTGTGTGGCCAACTAACGGAACCTGTAACTCAGAGGTTATCATCCTGAGAGCAATGGGAAATCCCTCTAGTTAAGGACTCTCCTTGACGGAAGCTTGACAATGGCCTTGATTTACTTACTATGATGTTTAGGTAATTATACACATTAAGAAAAGTGCACAAGGCACTTACATTTCCATGATACCATCAAAGATATTGTTGTTTTATTAAAATGTTACATCTAGAGTTGTAACGTATAGAGTAGTTAAGTCAATCACTATGAGGTACAGGTGAGACTATTGTAACAGCCATACTTCCATAAAAAAGAAAAATTTTTTGTGGTTTCTGATCTAGGAATCAGCCAGTGAATAATTCTATATCAGTGTCCAGTTACCGGGCTAAACATGTAATCTATTTATATTTCTGAGGGTAAGCAGAATTGTGATCACTGAGCCAGCTGTATTCTAGTAACTACTCATTTACCCAACATAACAGATATAAGAAGGTAAAAGGCTTCTAAGGAGACTGGTTACTTATATTTTGAACCACATTTTGGCAGGTATAACTTGCAACTTGTGCTTAGTGGTAAGATTTCTGATATTTACTTTCTCCTTCCTTTGGCAAGTCAAGTTAGTTAAAAAGTAATTAGAGTAGAGTCCATTGTTTTTCTTAAATGCTTACAGAGATATAGAACTCTCAAGTTTCTTTACTAGACAGGATTAGATCACATTAGTGATAAAGATCAGAATGATTTACATTGCTAAAACGAGAACTTCCTGTCAGTTTGGAGAAAGCTCATTTTTATAACCAACATATTGGCTGGGCTAGAGATTAATGAGTGCTATGGGTGGGGTGATGAATGTGATATATTCAATGACCTGTGGAATTTGTTCTGTAATTTCCCCACTCCTCTGGTCAGCAGAGCGTCTTCTTCAGTACCCAGCACTGCCCATAACTGCATTCAGAAAATCACTCTCCAAAAATGGTTATTTGTTTTGCCCTTTTTATAATTTTTTAAAACATTTGATTTATTTACATGTCAGAGAGAGGGAATGAGAGCACAAGCAGGGGGAGCAGGAGAGGGAAGGGGAGAAGCAGCAAGCTTCCTGCACAAGGGCTGAAGAAGACAGAATGGGAAGGGGACAAGGAGAATAGTGGGTTTCAGATTCTTGGGAACAGAGCCCACATCTATTTCTATGTTTATCTCACTGCTATAAACCCAGGTCACAGCAGAGTGCCTGCAGCAGAGTCATGGAAGTGCTCCAGAACTGATAACTATTGCTATTTATACTACTAACATTCCTCCACAAAGGGCCAAGTGTCATAGCTTCTCCCAGTTCCCCACACTGAACGCAATGAAGAATCAAACTATCGGGTGAAGGATGGCGAGGGGCATTTAACAGGACCCAGATCACAGGAGCCATATTGTATTGCAGGACCAGGGGTCTTACCAGTGACTAGGTATTCACTCCTCTTGAGAGGCTAGCTCCTTGGATCTCCCTCTTCAATCCTCTGAACCCATGTCTGGCATCAGAAACAAAAGTAAACATAACGTATCGCCCTTGTTTATTTTTTACTATTATTTGTTACAGAGGAAGAGAGAGATCACAAGCAAGGGGAGCTGCAGGCAGAGGGAAGGCAGGCCCCCCACTAGAGCCTGGTATGGGATCCAATCCCAGGACCCTGGGATCATGACCTGAACCAAAGGTAGATGCTTAACTGAGTAAGCTACCCAGGCGTCCCTTATTGTCCTTCTTTAAAATTTAATGTATTCTCTCTCCCTCTCTCTTTGTCCCCACTCTGTCACTCATACTCACACAATCACAGAGTCACAGACAATAGCAAGGCATTTCCCATTCTAATTCGCTAAGGCACTGTGAGCTTAAGCTCAACAGAATCACTTTGCCAGCTGCTGCTCTACCGTGCCCTGATCCCTTCTCTATCCCCAAGCTCGATCTGTAACTCAAGTGTCATGGTGGTGGCTCTTTCTGCCCTCCCTCCACAAGGCTGTCATCAGCACACTCTTCCCCGTGGCTCCACTCTCCAGCACTGGCTGCCTTTGGTCTACGGGTATGCCCTCTCCTAGAGCTTTTCCACTCTCCCTGAGGGGAAGACAACCCTTACTTCTCCCCGGTGGCTGTCACGTGTCCGCTATATATTGTGACGATCAGCCCGATTAAGAGATTGGGAACTAAAAGACTGGCTTCTGCTTATGGATCAAACTAACTCTGGGGCTTGGGACACATGACAGCAGCACATGGTGGTAGAACTGAGATGGTTAGGGAGTTAATCTGCATTTTCACATCTGGTCAGCAGCAGAACAAAGAAGACACCCCAGATCTCCTATCTCCCAGAACAGTACTCTTCAAGTAACTTACAGCACCATCCTTCTCCAGCTTTGGAAGTGGCACTTTTCCAACCCCAAAGTCTTGATTCTAGGCAGCACTCCGAGAGATACTCCCTCCAGAATCACCCCTGGCTGGAAGTAGTGGTCGGCCAAGGCCTCCCAAATATCTTCCCTTCAGAGTTGCACTTGCATCAAACTCAAAACTGTGGCACGTACAGGACTTTCCTGTCGGCCTTTAGCTCTAATGACCTATTGGACTTCAGAGGTGCTCTTTTATACCCACTTACCTTATAACATCAACGTGTGACTCCTCTAGAATTCTCTCCATGGCTTTTCTCCTGTACTAATTGTTATGGACTGAATTGTGTCCCCACAAAAGTCATATGAAGAATTCCTAATCTCCGGTGTGACTGCATCTGGAGATAGGGCCTACCTAGAAGGAGGTACTGAAGGCTTGGTGAGGTCACAGGAGTCCTAATCTGCTAGGACTGGTGTCCTCATAAGGGTGAAACACATGAAAGCACTCCCCCTACCTCCCCTCTGGGGGTCCACAGAGAAGAGGTCATCTGAGGGCACAGTTGAAAAGGTAGTGATCTATAGACCAACAAGAAAAGGCTCACTGGAGACCAACCTTGCTGGCACCTTGATCTGGACTTCTGGCCTCCAGATCTGTGAGAAAATACATTTCTGACATTAAAGCTCTCCAGCCTGTGTTTGTCTGTCCCCGACGGCCTGGCTCCAAAGCCTCAGAGAATGGGGACAGTGAGGAACACCATAGGACTCAACCTGCCACCCTGAAAGGAACCATGCCATTTGGAACTCCAGAAAGGATTCAGAGGAACTGAAATCTGCATTCCTACCTCTGGACACCCCCATATTCAGCAGGCCCCTGGATGCAAACCTGGAGCTTGACACACAACCTGAACAAATCCCTCGACTGCTTCCTCCCCCAGAAAGATGGACAGAGTGCTAGCAGATCGGGCCTGCCATGTGGTGGTCCCTAACCATAACCTTTGGTTTGGTTTTCAAGATACTGACCCCAAAGGCCTTGCAGTAGGTGCCCTACAATTTGGGGACACATGGGCAATCCCAGAGGACTCAGCCTGCTGCCCAGAAGGAAACTGTGCCATTTGGAACTCCGGAAAGGATTCAGAGGAGCAGAAATCTGCATGCCTAGCTGAGGACACACCCACACAGAGCTGACTCCTGGACACAAAGCCAGAGCCAGACACTCACCCTCACCTCCACTGTCAACTCAGCCACCCAGACAGCTCTCCATGGGGTCTTCAGGTCAGTCCTGCCATGTCCCTGGTTCCTAACACTAACCCTTGGATGGGTTCTGTAATGATCTCCTCATTTCAGGTTATGTGGTGGTTCTGCAGGACATTGTCCTGGTGTGGGATCAAACACACTGAAGCATCCCGTGTGAAGTGGCAAACGTGGTAAAGAAATGACGGCTGGGGAATCTGAGTGTGGAGACAGCACGTATTTGTGCTGCTATAACAAGCTGACTGCACTTTGAAATCACCACAGAGGAAATGAATCTTCCAAACATCCATGTTAGCACGATGACACGGAAGCAGAGAGAACATCAGACTTTGGGATGGAGGCCAAGCCCTCCCAAATCCAGGTCACCCAACATGGAGAGGACACATGTTAGCAAGAGACTCGTGGGAGAATTAAATCATGGGCCCCTGTATCTCAGGTGCAGTAGAAGCAGTGGATTTGGAATTTCAGTTTTTCCACAACGTTCCACCACAAGCTGGTTAGAACTGTGCAAAAGCAGGAAGGGAAGCCCCAGTAAAGTGGACTGGGGATGCCAGAAGGGGAGGCTGGAAGGGGGCGCCTGCTGCTCAGTGCCCATTACAGACCCCACATTGCAATCCCCCAAAGGAGAGACTCACCAATTTTAGGCCCCACAGGGGAAGCTGGAGGTTCATCTCCTGACTTTTTGTAGGATCTTTGCAGCTCAGCTGGTGAGAATTCTCCATCACCCTGCCTTTCTCCAAGGGACTTTTCTTCAAGCACCCTTCCCATCTTCTTCCTCCTCCATGAAATAATGTTCCTCTCCTTTGTTTCTCGCACTTGCCTGTGATGGGACCTTAGCTTGCTCAGCCCAGACTGCCATTCTCTGCTCTTCCCAATTTAAACCCATGCTGCTGGTCAAATAACTGGCAGATTGAGTTTAAGGCCAATTGAACTAATAAATTCAAGAATTTGCAAGGAACAAAATCAATATGCACAAATTAGTGGCACTCCTAGGTGCTCCGAAGGAACCATCAGAAAGAGACTGCGGAAAACGATCTCATTTACACCTGCATCCAAGACAGCAAGATACCTGGGAGGCCCCTGAACCAAGAAGGTGACAGACCTGTCCTCTGACAGCCCTGCAACAATGACGACAGACAGGGAGGGGTACACACGGAGATGGGGAGGCACTGTGCACAGGGAAGAACCCACACTGGGAAAATACCTACTCTCCCCAAAACCTTCTACAGAGTCCTCACTCTGGCTCCCGAATTTCCGGACTCGGTGCAAGCCTGGAGTGGGTGTGGACACGGGAAGGACCCCGCAGGGCTGAGGTGGGGAGAGCACAAGCACCGAAGCAGGGGGACGCTCCCTGACTGCAGACCATCTGAGGAGCCCAAGGAACCTAATCCGCGAGCACACAAACACAGATGAGGACCTAGGAGCACCCGAGCCCAGAAAGGGGGGACCCCACAGCCCCGCGCACAGCACAGCAGGAGGCCACGTCTCCTCACACAAAACGACGGAAGCCCCAGTGTCTACACAGGGCGCCCTTCCTCTGTGGGGTCCTGAGACCACGAACCCCTTGACAGTGCACTCAGGCGGCTTCTCCTCAGCTCCTCCAGCATCTGGTCCTTAGGAGGTTGGACTGCTGCCAGTGTGGGCGCGTCCTCCACAACGGGTCCGGTCAGTGTGGATGCAGAGCCACACCCTCCTCAGCTTGTCCTGTCAGGGTGGGAGGCGCCCCACATTCTCCAGAAGTCTCCACAGTGGGTCCTGAAGAGGCGGGGCTCTGGTCCCAGCTGTGGCTGTGCAGCCTTGGCTCAGGGCGGAGCTGGGGTCTGGCGCCCTCTGCAGGCGGTGCAAGGCAGTGCAGGACTGTGGGAGCTCACCCTTCAGTGGAAGGTCCTGCTCCCTCCTGGGGTCCAGCTGATGCCATTTCATTCCGGAAATTCAAGCTGCATGGAGCCCAATACCCCCCAACTTCCCCCCAAATAGCTAAGGAACAATGAATTGGAAACAATGTGGAATTACAACAGTCCTTGACCCAAACAGTGTCACTGAACATGGCCCTGATGCAGACCCACACTCTGACCTCAACTTGGTCTCAAGCCTGGTCCCTACCCTAATCCAAGACCCTAACCCTAGCCCCCAACCCAAACAATGTTCACAAGAATCAAAAGGTAGAAACTGCAAATATCCATCAATGGCAAGTGCATAAGCAAAGTGTGGTGAAGCATTTGAATTTGGGTACAGGTTCAGGTTTTAGTCAGAGTTCTAGATCAGGCTTTGGGTTTAGTGTTAGGGTGAGGGTTTAGAGTGAAGGACAAGGGAACAGAGTTATAGTTTAGGGCTTTAAGTTTATGATTTAGGCTTTAAGACTCAGGGCTTATGGGATAAAGTTCAAGGTCAAATTTGGGGTTTGACTTCATGCTGAGATTTGGGTTCAGGTTTCATGATTTGGAGGTCTGGTTTAGGGTTTGGGTTCGTGGTTCAGGGCTTGGATCCAGGGCTCAGGTACAGGCTTTGGGTTCCATTCCAGGTTTGGGATTCAGGGTTCTAGTTTGGGCTTTAAGGTCAGCTTAGGTAGGGTTTAAGGTTAGGTTTAGGGATGACACATTTTCTTCAGTTGTCATCATGGACAAAATAATTCTATCTGAAGTTTCTAAGTCAGAAATGTATTTCATCTGGGGGCGCCTGGGTGGCTCCATGTGTTAAGCCTCTGCCTTGGGCTCAGGTCATGATCTCAGGGTCCTGGAATCGAGCCCTTCATCAGGCTCTCTGCTTGACGGGGAGCCTGCTTCCCCATCTTTCTCTCTGCCTGCCTCTCTGCCTACTTGTGATCTCTGTCTGTCAAATAAATAGAATTAGTAAAAGCTATTATATGATCTTTTACAAACCATTTCCTATCTTTGCATTCTCATGTGCCAAGAGAGACAGGGGTTATTTAAAACCCTGAAGAGAAAGCTCTGGCTTTTAAATTGCCTGTAACCTTCGTGTAATAGATTTATGATTGATAATAGATTTAGTTAAAATATAACTATTTAAAATATTTACTCTCAGTAAACGATTTCAACCTATGCTCATTTAAGTAACTTGGTGCATAATCCCTTTTCTATTAAACCATAGTGCAAGGACCAATGCCGCGTTTCTGAGAGAACCCCAAGCTATTTTTCTAGAATGGCTGTATGCTATATATGCCGTCCTGTTTTCACTCCCTTTGTGGAGCACCTACCCTGGAGGTCATGTAATAACCAATGACCAAAAAAACAAACCAAAAACCCAAACATCCAGGTCGAAGTGCCATCCCTGCCTGGAGTGGAGGAGACTGCTCAGACAGATCCCAGGCAGGCATCTCAGCCCAGGCCTGTGCTGGGGAAGCTGGTTCCTGGCTTTGGGCGCAATCTGGAAGCCAGCAAACTGACCCAAGAGTGCAGCTGGCGTTTAGGACTGATGATCTTTTCGCAGCCAGGCTGCGCGTGGACACCCGCTCAGGGAGCCAGGCTAGGAGGCTGCCCAGGGCAGGCGCTGGCAATGCAGCAGCATGCCAGGGCTTAGCCCCGCACCCCAGCATGGGCTCCGGCCTCAGAAGTGAGGGGGCGGGGCCAGCGCAGAGAAGGGTCTTTGCTAATTTCCAAAGCTGGAAGTGAGCTCTCAGAGGACTCGGGAGGGAGGGGGGCGGGGGCGGCCGGGAGAGGGGCTTTGCTAATTGCCCAGGCGGGAAGGAGGGGCGCGCAGCGCCAGTGTGCTGTGCTGCAGCCCATTTGGGACTGCAGGACCCACCATACTCGCTGCCCCTGCACTCCCATGCTCCAGCCTAGCCCCTGAGGCCGCGGTGTCCTGTTCCCGTTCCCGCCGCCTGCTGCCCCTCCCCGACCCATGGCTTCTCTGGAGGACCCTCTGCTCACAGGTAAAGTGACACCACGACACGCCCTCACCTGAAGCAGAAAACGCAGTCCAGGAGCTGGGCGCAGCCTCCCGCCAACCCCAGGGCACCAGGACCACCCCAGACGCTGCGCCACACCCTGTCCGCAGGGGGTCAGGCCGGGACAGCGCCACAGGAGGTACCCCCCCCCTGCCAGCGGGCAGGCTAGCCCCCATAGTTCTGCACCCCCACGCGCTTTTCAGAGCCTCCTGCCATTCCCAGGGCACCCAGAACCCAGAGAGTGAGGCCTTGGGTGTTCTCTAGTGACAGATTCAAGGCAATTTTTCGACTTTGGGACTCAGAGTTAACATAGTTTTCATTTGTGATTATTATTTTTGTGTGGGGGCCGTCGCTTTTCTTTTGACCTATGCTTGTTTTCACTCCCGGTTCTGAAGAAGCCCCTAAATCCTAACCCTTTGAGGACTCCGAAAGCTCTCAGAGCAGCAGTGCTGGGGGACAGTGTGGACACATGGTTTGGTTTCTCCTCTGGCCTGCTTCTGTGGCAGCCCCGCTCTGTCCTCCTCAGACTTCAGAGCAATATCTGAACAAGTGGAGAAGCAACCAGGGGGTCAGGAAGGTGGCCACCGAAGAGTGACTTCTCTGGAGGGTGGCTGAGCTAGCAAGTGAGCATGTTAGTCCAGCTCTGCCTGCATTCAGTATGGAGCTGAACAGGGGCCAGGGAAGGGGAGGAGGAGCAGAGAGCAGGGACAAAGGGACCAAAGAGGAGATTCAGATGAAGGGAAGTAATGGGGAGGAAAGAGAAGAAACTCTAGAAGACAGGTATGTAGAAAGGAAAAGGGATGAAGTGGGCATTGGGAAAGGGCACCACCAGGGAAGGAGAGAGGGGAAGAAAAGAGGGAGGAAAGAGGAAAGGGGAAAGGGAGAAGGGAGGAGTCAGCATGCCAGGGCTCCCCCTGCATCTGAAGAAGAGGTGGCTGGTCCAGCTTGTCAAACAGGGTGCTCACTCTTTGGCCCCAGTTTCTGCTCCCAGTGCTACTGGGCTTTGCAAGGAAGGCAGGCTGTCCCTTGGGACCTACTGGAGCCCACTGGAGCCCACAGGAGGGTGGGAGAGGTAAGATGCCACCAGGTCCTGTCCTGAGCTGCTCCCAGCCACCAGCCTCACCACATGGTGCAAGAGGGACCCCAGAACAAAGGACGGACACAGGCCAGCATGTCTGCTGGTGGCCCTGGGCACTTAGCTCATCGCAGTGAACCACACGGCCTCCTCAACCCACGCTTTCAAAGCCTCCTTCTTCGCTTCTGGCTTTCATGTCTGTAGGAACATGAGCCAGATCTAACTCATCTCCGACAGACAATTCTGACTCACCCCGTGTCAGATTTTTATGAGTGGCTGTGATAGAGTAAGATAGCAATGCTCCAACAAACGGACTGTTTCCTCCCACTTGACCTCAACAGTCTTATACATTTTCTTAGCGAAAACATCTTGTCTCCTTCCATTAAGCTCATAACGTGGTCTAATAGTATACATGCGCCTTCCTTAGATGCGAAGCGATACAGAGGTCCTTTTTTTTTTTTTTAAATTTTACAAGGTAAAGTCAGTGAACACATCCAACTTGACGAATACGTCTCTAAAATGTCAATCCAGGCAAAGCTTTTTCTGCCTACAGTTTCGAGCCTACGTGGTGACATTTTTAAAATGCTTTCAGTCCCTCAGTGAGGCTCTTAGAAGCTAGCCAGGGCTTACTACGTGCCAGGCACTGTGTCAGGTGTTGGAGCTAAAGGGAAGGAGAGCTTGGAGGCTGGCTGGGGAGGGACATCCATGACACAAGCACAGCTAGAAACGGAGGCCAGTGCTAGAAAAGAGAGAGCAGGCTGCATGGAGAGTGTGTACCATGGGGCTTGTGAGCTCACGAATAAGTGGGAGTAACTGGAGTGGGGAGATGGGGGAGAGAAGAGGGTCTTCCCATCAATGGGAATCACCTGTGCTTGGAGGCAGGTGCCATGAGAGGTCTCCACAGGAAGAAGGAGGCAGTGTGGTTGAAGGGCAGAGAGATGGGGCAGAACAGGCATCAGTCAGTTGGAGGGGTATGAATAGACTGATGGGAGGATTATGGGTGCCTTTGGAGGACTGAGAATTTGTTAGAAGATCAGTGCAGATTTCTATGGAGACAAATGCCAGGAACTGATAGGTCTTTGAAAGGTCACTCTGGCTGCCTTTTGGCAAAGGGGTTGGTAAAAGGCACTTGCAGGTGTGAACACACCAGGTGGGAGGTGAGTGCAGGAAATCGGGTGAGGGAGCATGGGAACTTGGTCCCGGGGTATATAAGGGAGAATAGCCTTTAAGGAGTTCCACAAATTGGCACCAGCTGTGGCTTCATTACAGAGCTGGAAGGGGGAGGTGGGTGTGTCCTGGAGGTTACAGAAATTACATGAGAAAGGGAAGTCTTTTTAGATCTCTTTTTCAACTAGAGGAACTCTCACCTTATTGATAGAATTCCAGAGTGGGAACCAATGATATGAGGACATCTTTGAAATGTCTGAATATGTTCTTCGACATCTTTGCAAGTGACGAGGAGACCTTGACCTTAGGAGGCCTTGGCCCTCTTTGTAGCCAGAAAGATTTCACCTACAGATTTGGGTTCTCCCTTTTAAAGTCAAGGAGTCAGTCCTTCCAAAGGACACCTCCTATCATTTTACCCTCTCATCATACCTCACGTGCTGGCATCTCCAAGACCCTCTGTTCCAGGTTGAGAGTATCCACTTTGGCCGGGCTGGTCTTGCAAAGAACACCACAACAGGAAATCTAGAGCCTATAGTGCTATTAATAACATCATCTAAGACTGTGTTTGCTACCCTCTTGGCCTCTTCCCACCATGACTCACTGAAGCTTTTTACACATTGTATCCATTATGCTATAGTTCCCAAAGCTCATCTTCTCTAGTGCCATTAGTTTTTAGGGGACCAGGCAAACCTTAAACTTGTCCCCCTTAATTGGATCCCTGTGCCCCCACAATCTCTTTGAATGCCTTTCACCATGATTCTTGAATGAGATCTGAGACCACTGCTGGTACCTAACACTTCTTGGCACCTTGTCTGCTAGGTTCTTGGAAGAGGAGGTGGCTATGGAGGTGAGTGGGGATGGGAGTGGGAGGATTTCTCCCTTCACTTCCCTTTTTGTGTTTTCAAATAATGGGTTTTGAGGGGGAGGGAAAGGTTAACCAGACCATTTATTTTCCATCTCCCATCGATAAAATGTCACACAGGAGAGAGGTGGCAGAAACGCACTTTCAGGTTAATTTTTTTACAAGGAAGATTGACTTATGAACCTACTTTGTTATTCCCTTTCATTCAATTTCCCTGTACCTCCTTTTCTATGAAGTGTAACGGTAACCCATTATTATTTTTATTGTTGGCACGTGCTTTGTGAACCATAAAGTGTACGCTATAAATGGGAGCGCTTTTCTTTTTTTTTTTTTTTTTGTAGTTTACGAAAAACTAATATTTTTTAAATTAATTTTTTATTTATTTTCAGCATAACAGTATTCATTCTTTTTGCACCACACCCAGTGCTCCATGCAAGCAGTGCCCTCTATGATACCCAACACCTGGTACCCCAACCTCCAAATCCCCCGCCCCTTCAAAACCCTCAGATTGTTTTTCAGAGTACATAGTCTCTCATGATTCAGCTCCCCTTCCAATTTCCCCCACCTCCCTTCTCGTCTCTAACTCCCCATGTCCATGAAAAACTAATTTAAAAACATTCATCCACCAGAGTACCCAAAGGGCTCCCATATAAACTATCTGTCGTTACATTATGTCCCGATGTGGAGCTCGATCCCAGGATCCTGAGATCATGACCTGAACTGAAGGCAGAGGCTTTAACACACTGAGCCACCAGCCCCAATGTATTCTCTTCAGTACCAGAATTTGTAACCAATTGACAGATGAAAAAGGAGGCAGTCAAGTGAAAATCAATAGGTCTTAGACCTGCAAGAAATTTGAATTAGATGAATTCAGCTACTCAGGCACTGTTTCACATTTTCAGATCTCTGCAGAAAAGGGGTTAACCTTTTTACAGCATGTAAAAGAGAAGACTATAACACATACTATGTGTAAGCATGTAAATATCAAAAAATATCCCATTAGTTGCTAAGACACACAGGGCCTATATTTTCTCTCAAATTCATGAATATGTAGGAGCAATAAGTGAGAAGTGAATGTATACTTTTCACTTCGAAGTCTTTTAGAAATCTAAAAAATGACTTTCTATGGTTTGTGTCTCCATATTCCTTTATTGCCAGTTTGAACAAATCCACATGCTTTGATTCAAAGGTAATAAATTCCTCTTATTTGGAAACATGATGTTTATTTTTATTCTCTCACCCTTAGCAGGTGGTTTCATTTTAGCACACTTCAGAGTTATAATTTCATGCTTATTAAAAACATTTATTATGATCTACATAGATGAATGAAACTTTTATTTTATTAAATTATTTGCCAAAAAATCTGTTATTTTTAAAAATGTATTTCCTTTAGGGTTATTTTAGAGCGTTCAGAGAGGATCTAGGAGTGTGGTATTATGTAGTTTTTAAGTAGGTATGAAATGGTTATTTATAGGATTGTTTCTTTAAGGCTTATGTATATTGTCCATTATATGCTATAAAATATTTTGAAAGTAAATTTAAGGTATGTTTTACATAGTTTATTTTTTGGAAATAAATATTGAAATGACTTGTGAAATTCAGTATATTCTCAACATTAATTTATTTTGAAATTTACCAGTTGTCTACTGAACTATTATATGGCAGATATTACTTCAGACTACACTGGTAAATGAAATACTTGGCTTTGTAGAACTTTTATTTTAATGGGTGAGACAATTCAAAGCTATAAACCTTAATAAAAATTGCATAGTGCATTCAAAAAGGATGAGTACAATGGGGAAAAAGAAAAACTCGATCAGGGTGAGAAAAATCAAGGTTGCTAGGCAGGGGATGGGGAGTTAAAATTTTTAATAGGAAGATTAGGGTAGTTACAATGAAGCTGACAATTAAACAAAGGTATGGAAAGGTGATGAATTTGCGCAGAACTATCAGCAATAAGGTCACTCCAGACAAAGGAATTGGCTATCTTGAAGGCCATAAGGTTGGATCATGCCTGGCATATCTGAGGAATAGCAAGGAGGCCACTGTGAGTGACTGAAGAGTAGCAGGGAAAGAGGTCACAGAGGTTAAATGAGTGGCTAGATCATGTAAAAGCTTAGAAGTCATTGTAAAACTCTGGCTTTTATATTTGGAAACTTACTGTGTGATAGAATTTCTGCTAATAACTGAGAGTTCAATTGTCCATAAAATTTCAAGGACTCTTATTCTAGTAAGACAGAATGAAGAGAAAGAGTTCATATTTTCACATGGTGTAACAAATGCTCAGAGATGCAAGTGTAGGAAGCTATAGGATCACAGAAGAAGGCACTAAAATCACACCAATATATTTGATGACTGTGACTATATATAAATTTGTATTTTCTAGATTTTTTATAGTCATGGAATCACACTGTATATACTATTCATTGCCTGGCTTTTCTTTTCTCAGCATCATTACTTTGAGAATCTCCAATTGTAAATAGTTCATTTTGATGTTGAATAGTAATCTCTTTAATGAATAGATCATAATTTTTCTTTGCTCTATGGATGGACATTGATGAACATTTCCACTGTTTTCAATTCTTAAAAATAAAGCTGCTATGAAATTCATATACAAGTCCCTGTATGAACATAGGGCTTGTTTCTCTTGGTTAAATGCCTAGAAGTAAAATGGCTATTTTTGTAACTGCAACATATTTTGCATTTAAAAAAATTTTCAAACTATTTTCCAAAGTGGTTGTATCATGATATATGCCAACAACAGTTTAGATTTTTTGTTGCTTCTCAATCTAGCTCAGACCAAGTACAATTAGCCTTTATAATTTTAGCCATTCTAATAGATATGTAAGCATGTCTCATTATGATTTTAATTTGTATTTCTTTAATGTCTAAATGTTGAGAAATTTGTCATGTGCCTATAAGCCATCCATATACTTTTGGTGACATGTCTCTTCCATTATTTCCTTCACATGTAAAATTGGATACTCTGTTTGGTTATTAGTAAGGTTTTTTATTTTTATTCATATTTAAATAATCAGAGTAGATGTCCATTATCAGATATGTAATTTGGAAATCGCTTGTCCATCTTTACAGTTTCTCAATGGAGCTTTGATAGCTGTGTCTTTCAAGAAATATGCTACTTCTTTCCTGGTACACGGAGGTATGACTAGAACATTATCAATGTTGATCTTTGCAAAGAAAATCATGGCTTAAGATATATGTAGTCTGCAGTTGTTGGGAGTGTTCACCATCCTTGCCTCTAACTCATCTCTCACTGCCCACACATTCAGATATAGGGGAATATTGATTGACAAAATATTAATTGCCAAATAACACTAGTTAGAGAATAAGAAAAATGCAGGCACCTGATTATATAATATTACATAAATAAAATGTGTTTTTATAAGTGCTATTGGAAGGAAATTCCTCAATACTTTAATCACACAGAATGATGGAATCCTAGATTTTTTTTTCTTGTATTTACTAAGAAAATGATCATGCCTCAAGTATATTAAAATGGAATAGGGAAAATTAAAAATTGTTTTAAGATGATTTGCGTGTGTTGTGCGTATGTGAGAGAGAAAGTGAGAGAGAAAGAGAAAGAAAAAGAGAAAGGGAAAGACAGAGAGGTGGCTGCAGTGAATTGATGAGTTGGAGGATAGATTTTAAAGTTTTGTCTTTTGCTTTCTACATTTCTTTTTCCTTAGGTACAAGAGAACAATCAGTAATATCTCAGAAGCCTGCTGGTAACATCAGCAGAAAGAATTAGAGGTTCCCAGAAAATTAAGATGACATATAGTTTTCCTGACATAAGAAAATCATTTTTTGTCCCCAGCTATTTTCAATGATCTATACCCCACCTGTGTACTTGCCCAAGCACACTTCTTCCAAAACTTCCTGGGAGGTTCTTACAAAGAAATGCAAAAACCTCACTCCTTAAGGATTTTGAGGGAACAAGGCAATGGGAAAACTAACAGTCACCACCAGACCAGGAAATAGCCTAAGCTATTGAGACAATAAATCAGTGGCAAAACTCCTAGTGCTATTTCAAAAGCAATCAAGGCCTTGCATTCCTTGTCCCAGAAAATGAGCCCAAGACCCCATCTAGTTTCTATCTGCTCTTGAAGCCTGCAGAGTCCCTTTCCCTTGTCCAACAGTTACCTCTGCTTTATTCTAACGTTGAAGTTTCTGCCCTCGGTGGAATACAAGCTTCATTCAGGTGAACATGCAATACATATTGCACAAATACATATGTGGATGTGCATGCATCCACAACCTTATGACCAACCATACACGGAATAATAAAACTCTCCCTTCTGAGTATTCATCTTAAATACTAAATAAAAATCTCTCTCCTGTTCAAACAGTCAAGGCTTTGGAACTTATTCCCTGTGATCTCCTTGTATGTTGTAAACAAAGATTCCTTTGTTTGACAACTCCACCTGTTTCTGTGATTCACCAAAGACTGACCTCAGTTAGTTCAGTTGCTGTAATGGCTTTCACTACTCTGATTCTACCTCTGCAAGTCTCCAAATTTAACTATTTTTTCTCCCAATTCTGCATGTTCTTGGCTTTAAACTGCAACTCTGAAGAGAAGATTTGCTTGTTTAAAAAAAAAAAAATCAAGAAAAGGTAGTAGTAGTTAACATTGTTACTTTGAACTTCCTGCCCTAAGGGGCTCTCCTGTTCTTTCTCTTTGACTTCCTGGACTAAAACGACAGAAATTTGGCAATACATCACTCCCCAATCCAGATTACTGCCAGAACAGTTTATACTCTTAGAAAAATATTAGTTTAAAAGATCACATAATTAAATACTTAAGCATGTAGTGTAATATAGTGGTTTACAAGAAATATATTTTGGTCATCTGAATATTTGGTTTTCAACCATGGCTACTGACTCACAGCTCCTAAAACTCTTGGGATTTCCTGTGATAAGGGTGAGAGAGGTGTGTTTTGTTCTGTTAATGAAGTGACCTTCAGACCTCACTCAAGGCAAGGGCTGTTTGCCTGAAGGACCAACCACTTGGTGAAAGCCTTCACAACTTTTTGCCTCCCCTTCCTCCCAATACAGGATTATCTGGGGAGGGAAGAGGATCTGGAGATTAGATCAGCAAATGACAACGATTTAGTCAGTCATGACTATGTCATGAAGCCTCCACAGAAAAGCTGAAAGGACTGGGTTCAGAAAGCTTTTAGTTTGTGAAATGTATGAAAAGGCAGGAAGAGTGGCAGTCTTACAGAAGGTAATAGAAGCTCTGTGCCCATTCTCCATACCTTGCCCTGTGCACTTCTTTATCTATCTATTGATTTAAATCTTCTATTATATCTTTTAATAAGCTGGCAAACATAAAGTAAGTATTTTTCTGAGTTTTGTGAGTCCCTGTAGCAAATTAAAAGAACGTAAGAAGTAGGCCACTGGGACCTCCAACCTGTAGTTGCTCAGTCACAAGCACAGGTAATAACCTGGGGCCTACAGTGAGACTGGCATCTGAGGTGGGGTTGGAGATAGTCTTGGAGGACTGATCCATTAACTGATGAAATCTTACACTATGTTCAGGTAGATAGTGTCAGAATTTAGTTGAATTCTTGGAGATCCTGCTGTTGTCTGAAAATTATTTGGCATTGTTGGTATGATGTCCTAAAACCCAAAAAGATATAGCTACCTCAAAATAAGAATACGGTTGACAGCTTATATATAATAAGTGAGTATTTCAGGGATTTAAAATATACCCAATAAATAATGTAAGGAAATAAGGAAAGATTTTGAAATAAAAACAAGAATAAGAACCTAGTGGTACTAATAGATTAAATATATGTAATCTAGTTGAATTAAGAATACAATGGATAGAATACATAATGGATTCAATAGAGATAAGAAGTCACTTAAGGATATAGTCATCTGGATACCAGCAAAGCATTAAAATTATCAATATAAAAGAGGTGTAAGATGTAGGTGATGTGTGTGGAACAAAAGCTAGAGAAGAAATTAGATTTCCTTACTACTCATAGCCTGTTGACAAGTCCTTGAAGCTCCTCTGGGGACTCAGCTGCTTCCATGTGGACACATCCACTCAGGGCAAAAAGCATTCTTAGTCCACCCCCCAGGATATTGAAAATCTACTTTCACATGTAAAAATTACTTTGGAAACTTCTTTATCTCTACTCCCCACCCCTGCCCTCAAGATATACATTGGCAATCATCTCCCAAGCATATACCCACTGATACACATCAGAAGAGTCTCTTCCCTGAGTTTTTACTAAATAGTAATAAATGACCTTTCCCTAACAATAGCTAGCCCCCTCAAGGTCCTGGAAACCTTGTTTATAAAATACCTTGGAGGCTTGTGCTATCCCTAACCTCCTCCCAAATTGAAAGTATATAATCAGCCACTCTTCATGACCCTCTCTCTCTACTCCAAATAAATAAATAAATATTTTTAAATAAAATAAAATAAATGACTTTTTTTAAATGAAAGAAGAAAAAGGAAAGAAATATTTGAATATTAATGTACATCTATTTCTCAAGCATAAAATAGTCAAGACACTGGATTAAAACTTACATACAAGAAAAGAAAGAAAATATTCATAACTAGAGTTGACTCTATGAATCCCAAACTAGGGCATACATACCAAAGACACACAAAAAAAATCACAAGTGTTAGAGAGAAAAAAAATAATTCATTAATAAAGAAACAAGAATCAGACTGACAGAATTTTTTTAAATAACATCAGATATAAAAAAGAATGAAGTAATAGCTTTATTATCTTGAAAAAAAAATCACAAATGGAAACATTTAGATCCTTATAAAATGTCATTGGCATAGGAAGGCATAATAAAAAAAATATTTTCAGGAATACAGATCACAGATAATTTGCCTTAATTTGTGTAGGCAGCACTTAAATACTAATATTATTTTAACAGTTAAAATATACTCTATGATCTTTGAGGTTGGGGAAAAGAGGATGACCAAGTCATCTTGAAATAATTCAGTTTTATGAAAAAAGTAAAAAGATCAAAAAAAAGACTTGTAGAAAAGAGAGATAAAACACATGCATAATAAAAATAAATAAATAAATAAACAGCTGGAGTGCCTGGGTGACTTAGTCGGTTCAAGTGTCTGCCTTCAGCTCAGGTGATGATCCCAGGGTCCTGGTATTGAGCCCTGCATCAGGCTCCCTGCTCAGTGGAGAGTCTGCTTCTCCCTCCCATTGAGAAAAAAAATTTGACTTATTTATTTGAGAGAGATAATCTTTAAATTTTACTTATTTATTTGAGAGAGAGTGAGAAAAGAAAAACATGCACACAGCAGAGGGAATAACAGAGGGAGAGGGAGAAGCACGCCACTGAGCAGGGAACCCCCTGCGGGGCTCTATCCCAGGACCCGGGTATTATGACCTGAGCTATAGGTAGACACTTAACTCAGGTACCCCAATAAATACAATCTTTTAAAAAAAATAAATAATAATAAAAATAAATAATATTTCAGATAGTATGATTTTTTTAATGTAAGACTTGGTATAAAAACAGGATGACATACTTGTCTAATTATAGCAAAGACTTTGATAAGTTTAGATGCAGTAGTACATAAAAAATTTAACTTCTTTCATTAACTGATAATTTAATTAGATTAAATTAAGAGACATCAAAATTTAGAGAATCTAATAGTCCTGATCTATTAATAAATGTAGCCATCCTGACCCCAAAACAAGAGTCTTCAGTAAGTATATAAGCATAAGTTGAACATTTACACAAACAGGCCATTATTTAGGCCAGAAGTATATGCCAATAAATTCCTAGAGTTAAATATCAGGCTATATTTTCCAAGAATAAGGCAATAAAATTAGAAAACAATGACCAAAATATTAAATTCATATAATTGGAAGTTAACTTCATACCTAAAAAGAAAAAATACAGCTAATTCAGAAATTTTTAGAATTACAGTACTTTGGTAATATCAACTCTCAAAATGAGTAACGGACAGGTGGGGCTAGCAAGAGACTCGTGGGAGGATTAAATCATGGGCCCCTGTATCTCAGGTGCAGTAGAAGCAGTGGATTTGGAATTTCAGTTTTTCCACAACGTTCCACCACAAGCTGGTTAGAACTGTGCAAAAGCAGGAAGGGAAGCCCCAGTAAAGTGGACTGGGGATGCCAGAAGGGGAGGCTGGAAGGGGGCGCCTGGTGCTCAGTGCCCATTACAGACCCCACATTGCAATCCCCCACAGGAGAGACTCACCAATTTTAGGCCCCACAGGGGAAGCTGGAGGTTCATCTCCTGACTTTTTGTAGGAGCTTTGCAGCTCAGCTGGTGAGAATTCTCCATCACCCTGCCTTTCTCCAAGGGACTTTCCTTCAAGCACCCTTCCCAACTTCTTCCTCCTCCATGAAATAATGTTCCTCTCCTTTGTTTCTCGCACTTGCCTGTGATGGGACCTTAGCTTGCTCAGCCCAGACTGCCATTCTCTGCTCTTCCCAATTAAACCCATGCTGCTGGTCAAATAACTGGCAGATTAAGTTTAAGGCCAATCGAACTAATAAATTCAAGAACTTGCAAGGAACAAAATCAATATGCACAAATTAGTGGCACTCCTAGGTGCTCGGAAGGACCCATCAGAAAGAGACTGCTGAGAACGATCTCATTTACACCTGCATCCAAGATAGCAAGATACCCAGGAGGCCCCTGAACCAAGAAAGTGACAGCCCTGCAACAATGACGACAGACAGGGAGGGGTACACACGGAGATGGGGAGGCACTGTGCTCAGGGAAGAACCCACACTGGGAAAATACCTACTCTCCCCAAAACCGGCTACAGAGTCCTCACTTTGGCTCCCAAATTTCCGGACTAGGCGCAAGCCTGGAGTGGGTGTGGACACGGGAAGGACCCCGCAGGGCTGAGGTGGGGAGAGCACGAGCACCAAAGCAGGGGGACGCTCCCTGACTGCAGACCATCTGAGGAGCCCAAGGAACCGAATCCGCGAGCACACAAACACAGACAAGGACCAAGGATCACCCGAGCCCAGAAAGGGGGGACCCCACAGCCCCGCGCACAGCACAGCAGGAGGCCACGTCTCCTCACACAAAACGACGGAAGCCCCAGTGTCTACACAGGGCGCCCTTTCTCTGTGGGGTCCTGAGACCACGAACCCCTTGACAGTCCACTAAGGGACTTCTCCTCACCTCCTCCAGCGTCTGGTCCTTAGGAGGTTGGACTGCTGCCAGTGTGGGCGCGTCCTCCACAACGGGTCCGGTCAGTGTGGATGCAGAGCCACACCCTCCTCAGCTTGTCCTGTCAGGGTGGGAGGCGCCCCACATTCTCCAGAAGTCTCCACAGTGGGTCCTGAAAAGGCAGGGCTCAGGTCACAGCTGTGGCTGTGCAGCCTGGGCTCAGGGCGGGTGCTGGGGTCTGGCGCCCTCTGCAGGCGGTGCAAGGCAGTGCAGGACTGTGGGAGCTCACCCTTCAGTGGAAGGTCCTGCTCCCTCCCCGGGTCCAGCTGATGCCATTTCATTCCGGAAATTCAAGCTGCATGGAGCCCAATACCCCCCAACTTCCCCCCAAATAGCTAAGGAACAATGAATTGGAAACAATGTGGAATTACAACAGTCCTTGACCCAAACAGTGTCACTGAACATGGCCCTGATGCAGACCCACACTCTGACCTCAACTTGGTCTCAAGCCTGGACCCTACCCTAATCCAAGACCCTAACCCTAGCCCCCAACCCAAACAATGTTCACAAGAATCAAGAGGTAGAAACTGCAAATATCCATCAATGGCAAGTGCATAAGCAAAGTGTGGTGAAGGGTTTGAATTTGGGTTCAGGTTCAGGTTTTAGTCAGAGTTCTAATCAGGCTTTGGGTTTAGTGTTAGGGTGAGGGTTTAGAGTGAAGGACAAGGGAACAGAGTTATAGTTTAGGGCTTTAAGTTTATGATTTAGGCTTTAAGACTCAGGGCTTATGGGATAAAGTTCAAGGTCAAATTTGGGGTTTGACTTCATGCTGAGATTTGGGTTCAGGTTTCATGACTTGGAGGTCTGGTTTAGGGTTTGGGTTCGTGGTTCAGGGCTTGGATCCAGGGCTCAGGTACAGGCTTTGGGTTCCATTCCAGGTTTGGGATTCAGGGTTCTAGTTTGGGCTTTAAGGTCAGCTTAGGTTTCAGTGTTGGTAGGGTTTAAGGTTAGGTTTAGGGATGACACATTTTCTTCAGTTGTCATCATGGACAAAATAATTCTATCTGAAGTTTCTAAGTCAGAAATGTATTTCATCTGGGGGCGCCTGGGTGGCTCCGTGTGTTAAGCCTCTGCCTTGGGCTCAGGTCATGATCTCAGGGTCCTGGGATCGAGCCCTTCATCAGGCTCTCTGCTTGGCGGGGAGCCTGCTTCCCCATCTTTCTCTCTGCCTGCCTCTCTGCCTACTTGTGATCTCTGTCTGTCAAATAAATAGAATTAGTAAAAGCTATTATATGATCTTTTACAAACCATTTCCTATCTTTGCATTCTCATGTGCCAAGACAGACAGGGATTATTTAAAACCCTGAAGAGAGTGCTCTTGCTTTTAAATTGCCTGTAACCTTCGTGTAATAGATTTATGATTGATGATAGATTTAGTTAAAATATAACTATTTAAAATATTTACTCTCAGTAAACGATTTCAACCTATGCTCATTTAAGTAACTTGGTGCATAATCCCTTTTCTATTAAACCATAGTGCAAGGACCAATGCCACGTTCCCGAGAGAACCCCAAGCTATTTTTCTAGAATGGCCATATGCATATATATCAGGCGTCCTGTTTTCACTCCCTTTGTGGAGCACCTACCCTGGAGGTCATGTAATAACCAATGACCAAAAAAACAAACCAAAAACCCAAACATCCAGGTCGAAGTGCCATCCCTGCCTGGAGTGGAGGAGACTGCTCAGACAGATCCCAGGCAGGCATCTCAGCCCAGGCCTGTGCTGGGGAAGCTGGTTCCTGGCTTTGGGCGCAATCTGGAAGCCAGCAAACTGACCCAAGAGTGCAGCTGGCCTTTAGGACTGATGATCTTTTCGCAGCCAGGCTGCCCGTGGACACCCGCTCAGAAAGCGAGGCTATGAGTCTGCCCAGCGCAGGCGCTGGCAATGGGGCAGCATGCTAGGGCATAGCCCTGCACCCCAGCCAGGGTTCAGGCCCCTGGAGTGAGGGGGCAGGGCCGGCGCAGAGAAGGGTCTTTGCTAATTTCCAAAGCTGGAAGTGAGCTCTCAGAGGACTCAGGAGGGAGGGGGGCGGGGGCGGGGCGGGGGGGGGGGCCAGGAGAAGGGGCTTTGCTAATTGCCCAGGCGGGAAGGAGGGGCACACAGCTCCAGGGTGCTGTGCTGCAGCCCATTCGGGACTGCAGGACCCACCATACTCGCTGCCCCTGCGCTCCCACGCTCCAGCTTAGCCCCAGAGGCCACGGTGTCCCGTTCTCATTCCTGCTGCCTGCTGCCCCTCCCTGCCCCCATGGCTTCTCTGGAGGACCCTCTGCTCACAGGTAAAGTGACACCTCGACGCGCCCTCACCTGAAGCAGAAAACGCAGGACATGAGCGGGGGGGGGGGGTGGGGGGGGGTGGGTGGAGAGGTCGGGGCCCAGGCTTCCGGCAACCCCAGGGCACCAGGACCACCCAGGACGCCGCGCCACACCCCCTACGCAGGGGGTCGTGCCAGGACAGCGCCACAGGAGGTACCCCCCCCCTGCCAGCGGGCAGGCTAGCCCTCATAGTTCGGCACCCCCACGTGCATGTCAGAGCCTCCTGCCATTCCCAGGGCACCCAGAACCCAGAGAGTGAGGCCTTGGGTGCTTTCTAGTGACAGATTCAAGGCAATTCTTCGACTTTGGGACTTCAGAGTTAACATAGTTTTCATTTGTGATTATTATTTTTGTGTGGGGGCCGTCGCTTTTCTTTTGACCTATGCTTGTTTTCACTCCCGGTTCTGAAGAAGCCCCTAAATCCTAACCCTGTTGAGGACTCCGAAAGCTCTCAGAGCAGCAGTGCTGGGGGACAGTGTGGACACATGGTTTGGTTTCTCCTCTGGCCTGCTTCTGTGGCAGCCCCGCTCTGTCCTCCTCAGACTTCAGAGCAATATCTGAACAAGTGGAGAAGCGACCAGGGGGTCAGGAAGGTGGCCACCGAAGAGTGACTTCTCTGGAGGTTGGCTGAGCAAGCAAGTGAGCATGTTAGTCCAGCTCTGCCTGCATTCAGTATGGAGCTGAACAGGGGCCAGGGAAGGGGAGGAGGAGCAGAGAGCAGGGACAAAGGAACCAAAGAGGAGATTCAGATGAAGGGAAGTAATGGGGAGGAAAGAGAAGAAACTCTAGAAGACAGGTATGTAGAAAGGAAAAGGGATGAAGTGGGCATTGGGAAAGGGCACCACCAGGGAAGGAGAGAGGGGAAGAAAAGAGGGAGGAAAGAGGAGAGGGGAAAGGGAGAAGGGAGGAGTCAGCATGCCAGGGCTCCCCCTGCATCTGAAGAAGAGGTGGCTGGTCCAGCTTGTCAAACAGGGTGCTCACTCTTTGGCCCCAGTTTCTGCTCCCAGTGCTACTGGGCTTTTCAAGGAAGGCAGGCTGTCCCTTGGGACCTACTGGAGACCACTGGAGCCCACAGGAGGGTGGGAGAAATAAGATGCCACCGGGTCCTGTCCTGAGCTTCTCCCAGCCACCAGCCTCACCACATGGTGCAAGAGGGACCCCAGAACAAAGGACGGACACAGGCCAGCATGTCTGCTGGTGGCCCTGGGCACTTAGCTCATCGCAGTGAACCACACCGCCTCCTCAACCCACGCTTTTAAAGCCTCCTTTTTCGTTTCTGGCTTTCATGTCTGTAGGAACATGAGCCAGATCTAACTCCTCTCCGACAGACAATTCTGACTCACCCCGTGTCAGATTTTTATGAGTGGCTGTGATAGAGTAAGATAGCAATGCTCCAACAAACGGACTGTTTCCTCCCACTTGACCTCAACAGTCTTATACATTTTCTTAGCGAAAACATCTTGTCTCCTTCCATTAAGCTCATAACGTGGTCTAATAGTATACATGCGCCTTCCTTAGATGCGAAGCGATACAGAGGTCCTTTTTTTTTTTTTTTTAATTTTACAAGGTAAAGTCAGTGAACACATCCAACTTGACGAATACGTCTCTAAAATGTCAATCCAGGCAAAGCTTTTTCTGCCTACAGTTTCGAGCCTACGTGGTGACATTTTTAAAATGCTTTCAGTCCCTCAGTGAGGCTCTTAGAAGCTAGCCAGGGCTTACTACGTGCCAGGCACTGTGTCAGGTGTTGGAGCTAAAGGGAAGGAGAGCTTGGAGGCTGGCTGGGGAGGGACATCCATGACACAAGCACAGCTAGAAACGGAGGCCAGTGCTAGAAAAGAGAGAGCAGGCTGCATGGAGAGTGTGTACCATGGGGCTTGTGAGCTCACGAATAAGCGGGAGTAACTGGAGTGGGGAGATGGGGGAGAGAAGAGGGTCTTCCCATCAATGGGAATCACCTGTGCTTGGAGGCAGGTGCCATGAGAGGTCTCCACAGGAAGAAGGAGGCAGTGTGGTTGAAGGGCAGAGAGATGGGGCAGAACAGGCATCAGTCAGTTGGAGGGGTATGAATAGACTGATGGGAGGATTATGGGTGCCTTTGGAGGACTGAGAATTTGTTAGAAGATCAGTGCAGATTTCTATGGAGACAAATGCCAGGAACTGATAGGTCTTTGAAAGGTCACTCTGGCTGCCTTTTGGCAAAGGGGTTGGTAAAAGGCACTTGCAGGTGTGAACACACCAGGTGGGAGGTGAGTGCAGGAAATCGGGTGAGGGAGCATGGGAACTTGGTCCCGGGGTATATAAGGGAGAATAGCCTTTAAGGAGTTCCACAAATTGGCACCAGCTGTGGCTTCATTACAGAGCTGGAAGGGGGAGGTGGGTGTGTCCTGGAGGTTACAGAAATTACATGAGAAAGGGAAGTCTTTTTAGATCTCTTTTTCAACTAGAGGAACTCTCACCTTATTGATAGAATTCCAGAGTGGGAACCAATGATATGAGGACATCTTTGAAATGTCTGAATATGTTCTTCGACATCTTTGCAAGTGACGAGGAGACCTTGACCTTAGGAGGCCTTGGCCCTCTTTGTAGCCAGAAAGATTTCACCTACAGATTTGGGTTCTCCCTTTTAAAGTCAAGGAGTCAGTCCTTCCAAAGGACACCTCCTATCATTTTACCCTCTCATCATACCTCACGTGCTGGCATCTCCAAGACCCTCTGTTCCAGGTTGAGAGTATCCACTTTGGCCGGGCTGGTCTTGCAAAGAACACCACAACAGGAAATCTAGAGCCTATAGTGCTATTAATAACATCATCTAAGACTGTGTTTGCTACCCTCTTGGCCTCTTCCCACCATGACTCACTGAAGCTTTTTACACATTGTATCCATTATGCTATAGTTCCCAAAGCTCATCTTCTCTAGTGCCATTAGTTTTTAGGGGACCAGGCAAACCTTAAACTTGTCCCCCTTAATTGGATCCCTGTGCCCCCACAATCTCTTTGAATGCCTTTCACCATGATTCTTGAATGAGATCTGAGACCACTGCTGGTACCTAACACTTCTTGGCACCTTGTCTGCTAGGTTCTTGGAAGAGGAGGTGGCTATGGAGGTGAGTGGGGATGGGAGTGGGAGGATTTCTCCCTTCACTTCCCTTTTTGTGTTTTCAAATAATGGGTTTTGAGGGGGAGGGAAAGGTTAACCAGACCATTTATTTTCCATCTCCCATCGATAAAATGTCACACAGGAGAGAGGTGGCAGAAACGCACTTTCAGGTTAATTTTTTTACAAGGAAGATTGACTTATGAACCTACTTTGTTATTCCCTTTCATTCAATTTCCCTGTACCTCCTTTTCTATGAAGTGTAACGGTAACCCATTATTATTTTTATTGTTGGCACGTGCTTTGTGAACCATAAAGTGTACGCTATAAATGGGAGCGCTTTTCTTTTTTTTTTTTTTTTTTGTAGTTTACGAAAAACTAATATTTTTTAAATTAATTTTTTATTTATTTTCAGCATAACAGTATTCATTCTTTTTGCACCACACCCAGTGCTCCATGCAAGCAGTGCCCTCTATGATACCCAACACCTGGTACCCCAACCTCCAAATCCCCCGCCCCTTCAAAACCCTCAGATTGTTTTTCAGAGTCCATAGTCTCTCATGATTCAGCTCCCCTTCCAATTTCCCCCACCTCCCTTCTCGTCTCTAACTCCCCATGTCCATGAAAAACTAATTTAAAAACATTCATCCACCAGAGTACCCAAAGGGCTCCCATATAAACTATCTGTCGTTACATTATGTCCCGATGTGGAGCTCGATCCCAGGATCCTGAGATCATGACCTGAACTGAAGGCAGAGGCTTTAACACACTGAGCCACCAGCCCCAATGTATTCTCTTCAGTACCAGAATTTGTAACCAATTGACAGATGAAAAAGGAGGCAGTCAAGTGAAAAACAATAGGTCTTAGACCTGCAAGAAATTTGAATTAGATGAATTCAGCTACTCAGGCACTGTTTCACATTTTCAGATCTCTGCAGAAAAGGGGTTAACCTTTTTACAGCATGTAAAAGAGAAGACTATAACACATACTATGTGTAAGCATGTAAATATCAAAAAATATCCCATTAGTTGCTAAGACACACAGGGCCTATATTTTCTCTCAAATTCATGAATATGTAGGAGCAATAAGTGAGAAGTGAATGTATACTTTTCACTTCGAAGTCTTTTAGAAATCTAAAAAATGACTTTCTATGGTTTGTGTCTCCATATTCCTTTATTGCCAGTTTGAACAAATCCACATGCTTTGATTCAAAGGTAATAAATTCCTCTTATTTGGAAACATGATGTTTATTTTTATTCTCTCACCCTTAGCAGGTGGTTTCATTTTAGCACACTTCAGAGTTATAATTTCATGCTTATTAAAAACATTTATTATGATCTACATAGATGAATGAAACTTTTATTTTATTAAATTATTTGCCAAAAAATCTGTTATTTTTAAAAATGTATTTCCTTTAGGGTTATTTTAGAGCGTTCAGAGAGGATCTAGGAGTGTGGTATTATGTAGTTTTTAAGTAGGTATGAAATGGTTATTTATAGGATTGTTTCTTTAAGGCTTATGTATATTGTCCATTATATGCTATAAAATATTTTGAAAGTAAATTTAAGGTATGTTTTACATAGTTTATTTTTTGGAAATAAATATTGAAATGACTTGTGAAATTCAGTATATTCTCAACATTAATTTATTTTGAAATTTACCAGTTGTCTACTGAACTATTATATGGCAGATATTACTTCAGACTACACTGGTAAATGAAATACTTGGCTTTGTAGAACTTTTATTTTAATGGGTGAGACAATTCAAAGCTATAAACCTTAATAAAAATTGCATAGTGCATTCAAAAAGGATGAGTACAATGGGGAAAAAGAAAAACTCGATCAGGGTGAGAAAAATCAAGGTTGCTAGGCAGGGGATGGGGAGTTAAAATTTTTAATAGGAAGATTAGGGTAGTTACAATGAAGCTGACAATTAAACAAAGGTATGGAAAGGTGATGAATTTGCGCAGAACTATCAGCAATAAGGTCACTCCAGACAAAGGAATTGGCTATCTTGAAGGCCATAAGGTTGGATCATGCCTGGCATATCTGAGGAATAGCAAGGAGGCCACTGTGAGTGACTGAAGAGTAGCAGGGAAAGAGGTCACAGAGGTTAAATGAGTGGCTAGATCATGTAAAAGCTTAGAAGTCATTGTAAAACTCTGGCTTTTATATTTGGAAACTTACTGTGTGATAGAATTTCTGCTAATAACTGAGAGTTCAATTGTCCATAAAATTTCAAGGACTCTTATTCTAGTAAGACAGAATGAAGAGAAAGAGTTCATATTTTCACATGGTGTAACAAATGCTCAGAGATGCAAGTGTAGGAAGCTATAGGATCACAGAAGAAGGCACTAAAATCACACCAATATATTTGATGACTGTGACTATATATAAATTTGTATTTTCTAGATTTTTTATAGTCATGGAATCACACTGTATATACTATTCATTGCCTGGCTTTTCTTTTCTCAGCATCATTACTTTGAGAATCTCCAATTGTAAATAGTTCATTTTGATGTTGAATAGTAATCTCTTTAATGAATAGATCATAATTTTTCTTTGCTCTATGGATGGACATTGATGAACATTTCCACTGTTTTCAATTCTTAAAAATAAAGCTGCTATGAAATTCATATACAAGTCCCTGTATGAACATAGGGCTTGTTTCTCTTGGTTAAATGCCTAGAAGTAAAATGGCTATTTTTGTAACTGCAACATATTTTGCATTTAAAAAAATTTTCAAACTATTTTCCAAAGTGGTTGTATCATGATATATGCCAACAACAGTTTAGATTTTTTGTTGCTTCTCAATCTAGCTCAGACCAAGTACAATTAGCCTTTATAATTTTAGCCATTCTAATAGATATGTAAGCATGTCTCATTATGATTTTAATTTGTATTTCTTTAATGTCTAAATGTTGAGAAATTTGTCATGTGCCTATAAGCCATCCATATACTTTTGGTGACATGTCTCTTCCATTATTTCCTTCACATGTAAAATTGGATACTCTGTTTGGTTATTAGTAAGGTTTTTTATTTTTATTCATATTTAAATAATCAGAGTAGATGTCCATTATCAGATATGTAATTTGGAAATCGCTTGTCCATCTTTACAGTTTCTCAATGGAGCTTTGATAGCTGTGTCTTTCAAGAAATATGCTACTTCTTTCCTGGTACACGGAGGTATGACTAGAACATTATCAATGTTGATCTTTGCAAAGAAAATCATGGCTTAAGATATATGTAGTCTGCAGTTGTTGGGAGTGTTCACCATCCTTGCCTCTAACTCATCTCTCACTGCCCACACATTCAGATATAGGGGAATATTGATTGACAAAATATTAATTGCCAAATAACACTAGTTAGAGAATAAGAAAAATGCAGGCACCTGATTATATAATATTACATAAATAAAATGTGTTTTTATAAGTGCTATTGGAAGGAAATTCCTCAATACTTTAATCACACAGAATGATGGAATCCTAGATTTTTTTTTCTTGTATTTACTAAGAAAATGATCATGCCTCAAGTATATTAAAATGGAATAGGGAAAATTAAAAATTGTTTTAAGATGATTTGCGTGTGTTGTGCGTATGTGAGAGAGAAAGTGAGAGAGAAAGAGAAAGAAAAAGAGAAAGGGAAAGACAGAGAGGTGGCTGCAGTGAATTGATGAGTTGGAGGATAGATTTTAAAGTTTTGTCTTTTGCTTTCTACATTTCTTTTTCCTTAGGTACAAGAGAACAATCAGTAATATCTCAGAAGCCTGCTGGTAACATCAGCAGAAAGAATTAGAGGTTCCCAGAAAATTAAGATGACATATAGTTTTCCTGACATAAGAAAATCATTTTTTGTCCCCAGTTATTTTCAATGATCTATACCCCACCTGTGTACTTGCCCAAGCACACTTCTTCCAAAACTTCCTGGGAGGTTCTTAAAAAGAAATGCAAAAACCTCACTCCTTAAGGATTTTGAGGGAACAAGGCAATGGGAAAACTAACAGTCACCACCAGACCAGGAAATAGCCTAAGCTATTGAGACAATAAATCAGTGGCAAAACTCCTAGTGCTATTTCAAAAGCAATCAAGGCCTTGCATTCCTTGTCCCAGAAAATGAGCCCAAGACCCCATCTAGTTTCTATCTGCTCTTGAAGCCTGCAGAGTCCCTTTCCCTTGTCCAACAGTTACCTCTGCTTTATTCTAACGTTGAAGTTTCTGCCCTCGGTGGAATACAAGCTTCATTCAGGTGAACATGCAATACATATTGCACAAATACATATGTGGATGTGCATGCAGCCACAACCTTATGACCAACCATACACGGAATAATAAAACTCTCCCTTCTGAGTATTCATCTTAAATACTAAATAAAAATCTCTCTCCTGTTCAAACAGTCAAGGCTTTGGAACTTATTCCCTGTGATCTCCTTGTATGTTGTAAACAAAGATTCCTTTGTTTGACAACTCCACCTGTTTCTGTGATTCACCAAAGACTGACCTCAGTTAGTTCAGTTGCTGTAATGGCTTTCACTACTCTGATTCTACCTCTGCAAGTCTCCAAATTTAACTATTTTTTCTCCCAATTCTGCATGTTCTTGGCTTTAAACTGCAACTCTGAAGAGAAGATTTGCTTGTTTAAAAAAAAAAAATCAAGAAAAGGTAGTAGTAGTTAACATTGTTACTTTGAACTTCCTGCCCTAAGGGGCTCTCCTGTTCTTTCTCTTTGACTTCCTGGACTAAAACGACAGAAATTTGGCAATACATCACTCCCCAATCCAGATTACTGCCAGAACAGTTTATACTCTTAGAAAAATATTAGTTTAAAAGATCACATAATTAAATACTTAAGCATGTAGTGTAATATAGTGGTTTACAAGAAATATATTTTGGTCATCTGAATATTTGGTTTTCAACCATGGCTACTGACTCACAGCTCCTAAAACTCTTGGGATTTCCTGTGATAAGGGTGAGAGAGGTGTGTTTTGTTCTGTTAATGAAGTGACCTTCAGACCTCACTCAAGGCAAGGGCTGTTTGCCTGAAGGACCAACCACTTGGTGAAAGCCTTCACAACTTTTTGCCTCCCCTTCCTCCCAATACAGGATTATCTGGGGAGGGAAGAGGATCTGGAGATTAGATCAGCAAATGACAATGATTTAGTCAGTCATGACTATGTCATGAAGCCTCCACAGAAAAGCTGAAAGGACTGGGTTCAGAAAGCTTTTAGTTTGTGAAATGTATGAAAAGGCAGGAAGAGTGGCAGTCTTACAGAAGGTAATAGAAGCTCTGTGCCCATTCTCCATACCTTGCCCTGTGCACTTCTTTATCTATCTATTGATTTAAATCTTCTATTATATCTTTTAATAAGCTGGCAAACATAAAGTAAGTATTTTTCTGAGTTTTGTGAGTCCCTGTAGCAAATTAAAAGAACGTAAGAAGTAGGCCACTGGGACCTCCAACCTGTAGTTGCTCAGTCACAAGCACAGGTAATAACCTGGGGCCTACAGTGAGACTGGCATCTGAGGTGGGGTTGGAGATAGTCTTGGAGGACTGATCCATTAACTGATGAAATCTTACACTATGTTCAGGTAGATAGTGTCAGAATTTAGTTGAATTCTTGGAGATCCTGCTGTTGTCTGAAAATTATTTGGCATTGTTGGTATGATGTCCTAAAACCCAAAAAGATATAGCTACCTCAAAATAAGAATACGGTTGACAGCTTATATATAATAAGTGAGTATTTCAGGGATTTAAAATATACCCAATAAATAATGTAAGGAAATAAGGAAAGATTTTGAAATAAAAACAAGAATAAGAACCTAGTGGTACTAATAGATTAAATATATGTAATCTAGTTGAATTAAGAATACAATGGATAGAATATGTAATGGATTCAATAGAGATAAGAAGTCACTTAAGGATATAGTCATCTGGATACCAGCAAAGCATTAAAATTATCAATATAAAAGAGGTGTAAGATGTAGGTGATGTGTGTGGAACAAAAGCTAGAGAAGAAATTAGATTTCCTTACTACTCATAGCCTGTTGACAAGTCCTTGAAGCTCCTCTGGGGACTCAGCTGCTTCCATGTGGACACATCCACTCAGGGCAAAAAGCATTCTTAGTCCACCCCCCAGGATACTGAAAATCTACTTTCACATGTAAAAATTACTTTGGAAACTTCTTTATCTCTACTCCCCACCCCTGCCCTCAAGATATACATTGGCAATCATCTCCCAAGCATATACCCACTGATACACATCAGAAGAGTCTCTTCCCTGAGTTTTTACTAAATAGTAATAAATGACCTTTCCCTAACAATAGCTAGCCCCCTCAAGGTCCTGGAAACCTTGTTTATAAAATACCTTGGAGGCTTGTGCTATCCCTAACCTCCTCCCAAATTGAAAGTATATAATCAGCCACTCTTCATGACCCTCTCTCTCTACTCCAAATAAATAAATAAATATTTTTAAATAAAATAAAATAAATGACTTTTTTTAAATGAAAGAAGAAAAAGGAAAGAAATATTTGAATATTAATGTACATCTATTTCTCAAGCATAAAATAGTCAAGACACTGGATTAAAACTTACATACAAGAAAAGAAAGAAAATATTCATAACTAGAGTTGACTCTATGAATCCCAAACTAGGGCATACATACCAAAGACACACAAAAAAAATCACAAGTGTTAGAGAGAAAAAAAATAATTCATTAATAAAGAAACAAGAATCAGACTGACAGAATTTTTTTAAATAACATCAGATATAAAAAAGAATGAAGTAATAGCTTTATTATCTTGAAAAAAAAATCACAAATGGAAACATTTAGATCCTTATAAAATGTCATTGGCATAGGAAGGCATAATAAAAAAAATATTTTCAGGAATACAGATCACAGATAATTTGCCTTAATTTGTGTAGGCAGCACTTAAATACTAATATTATTTTAACAGTTAAAATATACTCTATGATCTTTGAGGTTGGGGAAAAGAGGATGACCAAGTCATCTTGAAATAATTCAGTTTTATGAAAAAAGTAAAAAGATCAAAAAAAAGACTTGTAGAAAAGAGAGATAAAACATATGCATAATAAAAATAAATAAATAAATAAACAGCTGGAGTGCCTGGGTGACTTAGTCGGTTCAAGTGTCTGCCTTCAGCTCAGGTGATGATCCCAGGGTCCTGGTATTGAGCCCTGCATCAGGCTCCCTGCTCAGTGGAGAGTCTGCTTCTCCCTCCCATTGAGAAAAAAAATTTGACTTATTTATTTGAGAGAGATAATCTTTAAATTTTACTTATTTATTTGAGAGAGAGAGAGAAAAGAAAAACATGCACACAGCAGAGGGAATAACAGAGGTACCCTAATAAATACAATCTTTTAAAAAAAATAAATAATAATAAAAATAAATAATATTTCAGATAGTATGATTTTTTTAATGTAAGACTTGGTATAAAAACAGGATGACATACTTGTCTAATTATAGCAAAGACTTTGATAAGTTTAGATGCAGTAGTACATAAAAAATTTAACTTCTTTCATTAACTGATAATTTAATTAGATTAAATTAAGAGACATCAAAATTTAGAGAATCTAATAGTCCTGATCTATTAATAAATGTAGCCATCCTAACCCCAAAACAAGAGTCTTCAGTAAGTATATAAGCATAAGTTGAACATTTACACAAACAGGCCATTATTTAGGCCAGAAGTATATGCCAATAAATTCCTAGAGTTAAATATCAGGCTATATTTTCCAAGAATAAGGCAATAAAATTAGAAAACAATGACCAAAATATTAAATTCATATAATTGGAAGTTAACTTCATACCTAAAAAGAAAAAATACAGCTAATTCAGAAATTTTTAGAATTACAGTACTTTGGTAATATCAACTCTCAAAATGAGTAACGGACAGGTGGGGCTAGCAAGAGACTCGTGGGAGGATTAAATCATGGGCCCCTGTATCTCAGGTGCAGTAGAAGCAGTGGATTTGGAATTTCAGTTTTTCCACAACGTTCCACCACAAGCTGGTTAGAACTGTGCAAAAGCAGGAAGGGAAGCCCCAGTAAAGTGGACTGGGGATGCCAGAAGGGGAGGCTGGAAGGGGGCGCCTGCTGCTCAGTGCCCATTACAGACCCCACATTGCAATCCCCCACAGGACAGACTCACCAATTTTAGGCCCCACAGGGGAAGCTGGAGGTTCATCTCCTGACTTTTTGTAGGATCTTTGCAGCTCAGCTGGTGAGAATTCTCCATCACCCTGCCTTTCTCCAAGGGACTTTTCCTCAAGCACCCTTCCCAACTTCTTCCTCCTTTATGAAATAATGTTTCTCCTTTGTTTCTCGCACTTGCCTGTGATGGGACCTTAGCTTGCTCAGCCCAGACTGCCATTCTCTGCTCTTCCCAATTAAACCCATGCTGCTGGTCAAATAACTGGCAGATTGAGTTTAAGGCCAATTGAACTAATAAATTCAAGAACTTGCAAGGAACAAAATCAATATGCACAAATTAGTGGCACTCCTAGGTGCTCCGAAGGAACCATCAGAAAGAGACTGCGGAAAACGATCTCATTTACACCTGCATCCAAGACAGCAAGATACCTGGGAGGCCCCTGAACCAAGAAGGTGACAGACCTGTCCTCTGACAGCCCTGCAACAATGACGACAGACAGGGAGGGGTACACACAGAGATGGGGAAGCACTGTGCTCAGGGAAGAACCCACACTGGGAAAATACCTACTCTCCCCAAAACCGTCTACAGAGTCCTCACTCTGGCTCCCGAATTTCCGGACTCGGTGCAAGCCTGGAGTGGGTGTGGACACGGGAAGGACCCCGCAGGGCTGAGGTGGGGAGAGCACAAGCACCGAAGCAGGGGGACGCTCCCTGACTGCAGACCATCTGAGGAGCCCAAGGAACCTAATCCGCGAGCACACAAACACAGATGAGGACCTAGGAGCACCCGAGCCCAGAAAGGGGGGACCCCACAGCCCCGCGCACAGCACAGCAGGAGGCCACGTCTCCTCACACAAAACGACGGAAGCCCCAGTGTCTACACAGGGCGCCCTTCCTCTGTGGGGTCCTGAGACCACGAACCCCTTGACAGTGCACTCAGGCGGCTTCTCCTCAGCTCCTCCAGCATCTGGTCCTTAGGAGGTTGGACTGCTGCCAGTGTGGGCGCGTCCTCCACAACGGGTCCGGTCAGTGTGGATGCAGAGCCACACCCTCCTCAGCTTGTCCTGTCAGGGTGGGAGGCGCCCCACATTCTCCAGAAGTCTCCACAGTGGGTCCTGAAGAGGCGGGGCTCTGGTCCCAGCTGTGGCTGTGCAGCCTTGGCTCAGGGCGGGTGCTGGGGTCTGGCGCCCTCTGCAGGCGGTGCAAGGCAGTGCAGGACTGTGGGAGCTCACCCTTCAGTGGAAGGTCCTGCTCCCTCCTGGGGTCCAGCTGATGCCATTTCATTCCGGAAATTCAAGCTGCATGGAGCCCAATACCCCCCAACTTCCCCCCAAATAGCTAAGGAACAATGAATTGGAAACAATGTGGAATTACAACAGTCCTTGACCCAAACAGTGTCACTGAACATGGCCCTGATGCAGACCCACACTCTGACCTCAACTTGGTCTCAAGCCTGGACCCTACCCTAATCCAAGACCCTAACCCTAGCCCCCAACCCAAACAATGTTCACAAGAATCAAAAGGTAGAAACTGCAAATATCCATCAATGGCAAGTGCATAAGCAAAGTGTGGTGAAGCATTTGAATTTGGGTACAGGTTCAGGTTTTAGTCAGAGTTCTAGATCAGGCTTTGGGTTTAGTGTTAGGGTGAGGGTTTAGAGTGAAGGACAAGGGAACAGAGTTATAGTTTAGGGCTTTAAGTTTATGATTTAGGCTTTAAGACTCAGGGCTTATGGGATAAAGTTCAAGGTCAAATTTGGGGTTTGACTTCATGCTGAGATTTGGGTTCAGGTTTCATGACTTGGAGGTCTGGTTTAGGGTTTGGGTTCGTGGTTCAGGGCTTGGATCCAGGGCTCAGGTACAGGCTTTGGGTTCCATTCCAGGTTTGGGATTCAGGGTTCTAGTTTGGGCTTTAAGGTCAGCTTAGGTTTCAGCGTTGGTAGGGTTTAAGGTTAGGTTTAGGGATGACACATTTTCTTCAGTTGTCATCATGGACAAAATAATTCTATCTGAAGTTTCTAAGTCAGAAATGTATTTCATCTGGGGGCGCCTGGGTGGCTCCGTGTGTTAAGCCTCTGCCTTGGGCTCAGGTCATGATCTCAGGGTCCTGGGATCGAGCCCTTCATCAGGCTCTCTGCTTGACGGGGAGCCTGCTTCCCCATCTTTCTCTCTGCCTGCCTCTCTGCCTACTTGTGATCTCTGTCTGTCAAATGAATAGAATTAGTAAAAGCTATTATATGATCTTTTACAAACCATTTCCTATCTTTGGATTCTCATGTGCCAAGACAGACAAGGATTATTTAAAACCCTGAAGAGAGTGCTCTTGCTTTTAAATTGCCTGTAACCTTCGTGTAATAGATTTATGATTGATGATAGATTTAGTTAAAATATAACTATTTAAAATATTTACTCTCAGTAAACGATTTCAACCTATGCTCATTTAAGTAACTTGGTGCATAATCCCTTTTCTATTAAACCATAGTGCAAGGACCAATGCCGCGTTTCTGAGAGAACCCCAAGCTATTTTTCTAGAATGGCTGTATGCTATATATGGCGTCCTGTTTTCACTCCCTTTGTGGAGCACCTACCCTGGAGGTCATGTAATAACCAATGACCAAAAAAACAAACCAAAAACCCAAACATCCAGGTCGAAGTGCCATCCCTGCCTGGAGTGGAGGAGACTGCTCAGACAGATCCCAAGCAGGCATCTCAGCCCAGGCCTGTGCTGGGGAAGCTGGTTCCTGGCTTTGGGCGCAATCTGGAAGCCAGCAAACTGACCCAAGAGTGCAGCTGGCGTTTAGGACTGATGATCTTTTCGCAGCCAGGCTGCGCGTGGACACCCGCTCAGGGAGCCAGGCTAGGAGGCTGCCCAGGGCAGGCGCTGGCAATGCAGCAGCATGCCAGGGCTTAGCCCCGCACCCCAGCATGGGCTCCGGCCTCAGAAGTGAGGGGGCGGGGCCAGCGCAGAGAAGGGTCTTTGCTAATTTCCAAAGCTGGAAGTGAGCTCTCAGAGGACTCAGGAGGGAGGGGGGCGGGGGCGGCCGGGAGAGGGGCTTTGCTAATTGCCCAGGCGGGAAGGAGGGGCGCGCAGCGCCAGTGTGCTGTGCTGCAGCCCATTTGGGACTGCAGGACCCACCATACTCGCTGCCCCTGCACTCCCATGCTCCAGCCTAGCCCCTGAGGCCGCGGTGTCCTGTTCCCATTCCCGCCGCCTGCTGCCCCTCCCCGACCCATGGCTTCTCTGGAGGACCCTCTGCTCACAGGTAAAGTGACACCACGACACGCCCTCACCTGAAGCAGAAAACGCAGTCCAGGAGCTGGGCGCAGCCTCCCGCCAACCCCAGGACACCAGGACCACCCAGACGCTGCGCCACACCCTGTCCGCAGGGGGTCAGGCCGGGACAGCGCCACAGGAGGTACCCACCCCCTGCCAGCGGGCAGGCTAGCCCCCATAGTTCTGCACCCCCACGCGCTTTTCAGAGCCTCCTGCCATTCCCAGGGCACCCAGAACCCAGAGAGTGAGGCCTTGGGTGTTCTCTAGTGACAGATTCAAGGCAATTTTTCGACTTTGGGACTCAGAGTTAACATAGTTTTCATTTGTGATTATTATTTTTGTGTGGGGGCCGTCGCTTTTTTTTTGACCTATGCTTGTTTTCACTCCCAGTTCTGAAGAAGCCCCTAAATCCTAACCCTGTTGAGGACTCCGAAAGCTCTCAGAGCAGCAGTGCTGGGGGACAGTGTGGACACATGGTTTGGTTTCTCCTCTGGCCTGCTTCTGTGGCAGCCCCGCTCTGTCCTCCTCAGACTTCAGAGCAATATCTGAACAAGTGGAGAAGCAACCAGGGGGTCAGGAAGGTGGCCACCGAAGAGTGACTTCTCTGGAGGGTGGCTGAGCTAGCAAGTGAGCATGTTAGTCCAGCTCTGCCTGCATTCAGTATGGAGCTGAACAGGGGCCAGGGAAGGGGAGGAGGAGCAGAGAGCAGGGACAAAGGGACCAAAGAGGAGATTCAGATGAAGGGAAGTAATGGGGAGGAAAGAGAAGAAACTCTAGAAGACAGGTATGTAGAAAGGAAAAGGGATGAAGTGGGCATTGGGAAAGGGCACCACCAGGGAAGGAGAGAGGGGAAGAAAAGAGGGAGGAAAGAGGAAAGGGGAAAGGGAGAAGGGAGGAGTCAGCATGCCAGGGCTCCCCCTGCATCTGAAGAAGAGGTGGCTGGTCCAGCTTGTCAAACAGGGTGCTCACTCTTTGGCCCCAGTTTCTGCTCCCAGTGCTACTGGGCTTTGCAAGGAAGGCAGGCTGTCCCTTGGGACCTACTGGAGCCCACTGGAGCCCACAGGAGGGTGGGAGAGGTAAGATGCCACCAGGTCCTGTCCTGAGCTGCTCCCAGCCACCAGCCTCACCACATGGTGCAAGAGGGACCCCAGAACAAAGGACGGACACAGGCCAGCATGTCTGCTGGTGGCCCTGGGCACTTAGCTCATCGCAGTGAACCACACGGCCTCCTCAACCCACGCTTTCAAAGCCTCCTTCTTCGCTTCTGGCTTTCATGTCTGTAGGAACATGAGCCAGATCTAACTCATCTCCGACAGACAATTCTGACTCACCCCGTGTCAGATTTTTATGAGTGGCTGTGATAGAGTAAGATAGCAATGCTCCAACAAACGGACTGTTTCCTCCCACTTGACCTCAACAGTCTTATACATTTTCTTAGCGAAAACATCTTGTCTCCTTCCATTAAGCTCATAACGTGGTCTAATAGTATACATGCGCCTTCCTTAGATGCGAAGCGATACAGAGGTCCTTTTTTTTTTTTTTTTAATTTTACAAGGTAAAGTCAGTGAACACATCCAACTTGACGAATACGTCTCTAAAATGTCAATCCAGGCAAAGCTTTTTCTGCCTACAGTTTCGAGCCTACGTGGTGACATTTTTAAAATGCTTTCAGTCCCTCAGTGAGGCTCTTAGAAGCTAGCCAGGGCTTACTACGTGCCAGGCACTGTGTCAGGTGTTGGAGCTAAAGGGAAGGAGAGCTTGGAGGCTGGCTGGGGAGGGACATCCATGACACAAGCACAGCTAGAAACGGAGGCCAGTGCTAGAAAAGAGAGAGCAGGCTGCATGGAGAGTGTGTACCATGGGGCTTGTGAGCTCACGAATAAGTGGGAGTAACTGGAGTGGGGAGATGGGGGAGAGAAGAGGGTCTTCCCATCAATGGGAATCACCTGTGCTTGGAGGCAGGTGCCATGAGAGGTCTCCACAGGAAGAAGGAGGCAGTGTGGTTGAAGGGCAGAGAGATGGGGCAGAACAGGCATCAGTCAGTTGGAGGGGTATGAATAGACTGATGGGAGGATTATGGGTGCCTTTGGAGGACTGAGAATTTGTTAGAAGATCAGTGCAGATTTCTATGGAGACAAATGCCAGGAACTGATAGGTCTTTGAAAGGTCACTCTGGCTGCCTTTTGGCAAAGGGGTTGGTAAAAGGCACTTGCAGGTGTGAACACACCAGGTGGGAGGTGAGTGCAGGAAATCGGGTGAGGGAGCATGGGAACTTGGTCCCGGGGTATATAAGGGAGAATAGCCTTTAAGGAGTTCCACAAATTGGCACCAGCTGTGGCTTCATTACAGAGCTGGAAGGGGGAGGTGGGTGTGTCCTGGAGGTTACAGAAATTACATGAGAAAGGGAAGTCTTTTTAGATCTCTTTTTCAACTAGAGGAACTCTCACCTTATTGATAGAATTCCAGAGTGGGAACCAATGATATGAGGACATCTTTGAAATGTCTGAATATGTTCTTCGACATCTTTGCAAGTGACGAGGAGACCTTGACCTTAGGAGGCCTTGGCCCTCTTTGTAGCCAGAAAGATTTCACCTACAGATTTGGGTTCTCCCTTTTAAAGTCAAGGAGTCAGTCCTTCCAAAGGACACCTCCTATCATTTTACCCTCTCATCATACCTCACGTGCTGGCATCTCCAAGACCCTCTGTTCCAGGTTGAGAGTATCCACTTTGGCCGGGCTGGTCTTGCCAAGAACACCACCACAGGAAATCTAGAGCCTGTAGTGCTATTAATAACATCATCTAAGACTGTGTTTGCTGCCCTCTTGGCCTCTTCCCACCATGACTCACTGAAGCTTTTAACACATTGTATCCATTAAGCTATAGTTCCCAAAGCTCATCTTCTCTAGTGCCATTAATTTTTAGGGGACCAGGCAAACCTTAAACTTGTCCCCCCCTAATTGGATCCCTGTTCCCCCACAATCTATTTGAAAGCCTTTCACCATGATTCTTGAATGAGATCTGAGACCACTGCTGGTACCTAACACTTCTTGGCACCTTGTCTGTTAGGTTCTTGGAAGAGGAGATGGCTATGGAGGTGAGTGGGAATGGGAGTGGGAGGATTTCTCCCTTCACTTCCCTTTTTGTGTTTTCAAATAATGGGTTTTGAGGGGGCGGGAAAGTTTAACCAGACCATTTATTTTCCATCTCCCATCGATAAAATGTTTACCACTCCACACTGGAAGAATTTATATCTTTCCTTTGAATCTCCAGGAAAATCTCCCAAACCCAGACCACCACCATGTGGATTCAGCCATCTTCTGATTCACCTCCAGATTGTCTCCTCCTAACTGCTCAAGCCACTGGTTAAGGGCGAAATGTTCAATGCCCAAGCAATTAAGTGGGGAACACGTTTATCTAAGCAATTGCATGCAGCTCTCTATCTGCATACAGGGGGTCTCTCCCAAGCCTTTCCAACCTCCGCAAAAGAAGACAAAGCCCCAGCAGTCTGGGGTATATATCATTCATTCATTCCTGTGTTCAACACTCATGGCGGATCCCCACCAAGACAGTGGGAGAGCAAGGACTGGAGAAATCCTGGAAGCTGAAGTCTGAGGAGGATTTCAAATTCAAGTCAGAGATGAAAGAAACATCTGGACTTGGTCCTCAGGTACATGCAGTATTCTGAACTGAGGCTAGAACCAGAGACCATTCTAATGAAAGGCCTCTACAGGTGGGCTCCAACTCAGTTTCGTGTATATTCATTCATGAAATAGCTCTTTGGGTCAACATGCAGAAGAAAACCATTTCAGAAAACTGACAATGAGGAGAGTAACGGGAAGCCAGAAGGCTTGTGAATGGGGAGAGAGGAGGACCCAGGGCAGGAAACCAAGAATCCCTCCCTGCCCTCCTTGCTGCCAGGGAGGTCTGAGGGACTAGTTTCCACCTGGGATCCCAAGTCCAGAACAAAAGCAGCGGGGCCACGGCGGGGGAGGGAAGGGGGTCCTCAGCACGGGCGCATGGGGCTGCGGAAAGATGGGGGCTAGCGTGCCTGCTGGCGGGGGGCACCTCGCAAGGCGCTGTCCCCAGCCCGACCCCATGAGGACCCGGGTTTGGCGCAGCGTCCGGGGTGGTCCCGGTGCCCTGGGGTTCCGGGAGGCTGGGCCTCCACAACCTCCCTCTCCGCCCCCAGGTCGGGTCCGCGCTTTCTGCTCCAGGTGAGGGCGCGGCGCGGTGTCACTTTACCCCTGTGCAGAGGGTGGTCCGGAGAAGCCTTGGGGCGGGGAGGGGCAGCAGGAGCGGGACAGCGGAGCCTCACATGGGAGCTTACGGGCGGCGAGTCCGGTGGGTCCTGCAGTCCCGACTGAGCCGCAGCACAGCACCGAGGCGCTGCCCGCCCCTCCTCCGCCAGCCCCTCCACCTCCTCCCAGACTCTCAGCCACATCCTCTGTGAGCTCACTTCCAGCTTAGGCAATTAGCAAAGCGCCTTCTCCCCGCCGCCCTCCACCCGCCCCCGCCCCCCTCCCTCCTGAGTCCTCCGCGAGCTCCCTTTTCGCTTTGGCAATTAGTAAAGCCCCTTCTCTGCCCCGCCCCCGCCCCCTCCCTCCTGAGGCCCCGCCCTGGCTGGGGCGCGGGGGAAGCCCCGGGGGCTGCAAGCTTGACCAGCGCTGGCGCTGGGCAGCCTCCTAGCCTGGCTCCTTGAGCGGGTGTCCACCCGCGGCCTGGCTGCAAAAAGATCATCAGTCCTGTTAACCCTGGCTGCACTCTCCCGTCAGTTTGCTGGCTTCCTGATTGCGCCCAAAGCCAGGAACCAGCTTCCCCAACACAGGCCTGGGCTGAGATGCCTGCCCAGGATCTGTTTGAGCAGTCTACTCATCTCCAGGCAGGGATGGCACTTCCACATGGATGTTTGGGTTTTTTTATTGTTTTTTGGTCATTGGTTATTATTACATGACCTCCAGGGTAGGTGCTCCACAAAGGGAGTGAAAACAGGATGCATGATATACCCCTCACCTCCCATGCTGTCTTTCTCTTAAATAATAAGCACTGCTGAACTATCTTAGATTCTGGACCTTCTCTCCAGCCATGAACCTATCACTGTCTTTAACTCTTGAAAACTTCATTAGACAAATTAATGTGGTGAAGGAAGCAATATGAGAAAGCCTATTAATCTGATGAGCATGGAACTGAACAAACCCTATAGATACTTTCCCTTTGATTTCTAGCCTATCAATACCTACAGTGAGTCACATACACTCAAGATTATTGTTTTTATTGTATACTTCATATATTCATTGATTTTGGACTCGTTATCATTTCGTTGAAGTGTTAAACTATGGTAATAAACAAACTTTTAATTAACTTTTCCTCCTATGATACAAATATAACTTGCACTTGAGCTTTAGCTAATTTTATGTTCTAAAATTGCCAAAACAAAATGATCAAGGTTTCTAGATTATTTACTGTCTTTTCTACTATATAATATTGTTCTATCTCTTCTGTATAAAGAAAATGAATGCTTGGGGCTCTTGGGTGGCTCAGTGTGTTAAAGCCTCTGCCTTCTGCTCAGGTCATGATCCCAGAGTCCTGGGATAGAGCCCCACATCAGGCTCTCTGCTCAGCAGGGACCCTGCTTCCCTTCCTTTCTCTCTGCCTGCCTCTCTGTCTACTTGTGATCTCTGTCTGTCAAATAAATAAATAAAATCTTTAAAAAAAGAAAATGAATGCTTGATAACTAAATGAATGCTTTACTGAACAAATTAAATATGGCAATGGCATTTTATTTTATCATGCTTCACATATTAAACTATAATATTATATCACTAGTCTACAAATAATCTACTCGCATAGTCATTTGGAAGCTTTTAGCAAAAGAATTCTTCCTCCTGATTGTAGTATAAAAGCCACAGAAATATACAGAAGACTCCTAGGATAGAAAGTTAAATCCAGTTATCCGTGATGCCTTGAGTAGGACCTGACCTATGTATGTCCTGGGATGCACTAGTAACTGTTACATGTGATAGGATTATATTTAATATATACAGTTTCATTTACTTCACAAAGGACATATAAATTTGAGAAAAAAATATTTGATGAATCTATAAAGTCTATATCTATTTGTAACTAATGTGGTAGAATTAAGATGTTAATTTGAAAAAAAATTCATTGAACACATACACATATTCAATTGTTTTTATATATATAAACAGCATTATTTATTTATGTAAATAAATGCATTGTCAGTAAAATCCATTTACTTATCAATCATAAGGGTAATTTTAAGTACTAAGAATAAGAAATATGTGAAAAGATAAGTGTTCAAGAGTGCAGTTTGTGGTAATTAATACAATATGATAGGCTCATAAAAATGATATATTACTTGAACTTAAAAGCTTCTATAATTAAGCGATGACCACTTGAAATTTGTAATTAGTCTTGCTGCAGTTTTTCCTTGCACTTATTGCCCTTCCCCAGAAGTTCATTAAGAATTTCTGTGAATGTCCTTATGTTTAATCTCATTCATAGATTCCACTGCTGCTCACAAAACAAAGCCAAAAAGAGAGGTAACTCTATGTGGCACTCCATCAACAAGCAATACATTCATAAATAATTAAAAAGCTCTCTACTTCATTTGTTACCCATTCAGCTGATAATTTAAATGAGTAACTGAGGCCATTTTATCAGCACTTTTAATAGAATGCGACTCAGAAACTTCACAGTGTTATTTAAGAAGAAATGCTCACGTGTTAAGGTTTTTATTTTTTTAAATCAACAAAATAATTTTCAAATATTAAAAGCAAATGTCTCCTTTTCCTCCAAGTTTCCTTGCTATGTCAAAGTTACAAATAAATACATTAAAATTGTATTTTGAGTAGTAGATAAAAACAAAAGTTTTGAAACTGTGGGTTGAGTGTCTGGGTTAACTTGTATAAATATCTGAACTCAATGTATTTAGACTTTATTAGATTTTTTTTTAGACTATTTAAAAATACATGCTGAGATAATGACAACATTATTTTATTCATTTTAATAAATAAATTATTTTATTTAATTATGTTTAGATATTTATTTATTAAATTAATGATTTAATATTTAATAATCTAAATTTGAAATATTTTAAATTCTAAAAATATTTATTTAATTAAATTGATATATTTAATATAAATATTTAATAAATTATTTAATCATTATTATAATTATGCAATACATTATGTATTGTGTAATAATTGCATTTTAATAAATAAATTTATTTACATTAAATAAATTTATTTACATTATTTTATTTTATTTTATTTTATTTTATTTTATTTACTTGACAAAGAGAGGGAGAACGCAAGCAAAGGGAGCTGCAGGCAGAAGGAGAGGGAGAAGTAGGCTCCCAGCTGAGTAGAAAGTTCAACCTGGGGTTCCATCCCACGACCCTGGGATCACCACCTGAGTCGAAGGCAGATGCTTAAGTGACTGAGCCATCCAGATGCCCAAGGCTTTGTATTCTTCGCTTCTAAATATTGATGCTCCTTCATCTCTGGAGTTAGTAAATTGATGTTGAGAATTCATATCAAAGAATTGATAGTAGCTGTTAAACAGAAACATGTAATTTAGGGGGAAAAAAAGAGCAGAAGGAAGAGAAAGGCCAAAAGTAAAAAAGCACATTAATATAAAATTTAATTAGATAAAAAAGCTGATATGCCTGAAGGGGGCTAATAAAAGAGCTGCAAAGAGCTGATATGATTAGGAAAATTGTCCGCTCCTGGTCATTTCATAATTTTAAACTATTCCTTATTAATAAATATACTTAGTTCCAGAAACACAAGCACATAAGAACATTTCCACCAAGTTTCCTCTAACAGCATTTACAAATTAGACGTTCAAACAATGCAGTTCATTACATGTTGCATCTGTATCTTAAAGTTTAAACACTTTCTGTGACACATTTTCTAACAATTAAAATTAAAAAAATATATATATACATATATATCTATGTATATATACATATACCTTATCCCTAAATGGAAAAAATATATATAGAGAGAGAGAAACCTTATCCCTAAATGAAACCTTTCTTTGTTTATTAGCATAAATAGGTAAATTAGCAACAACAACAACAACAAACAGCTAATATTATAGAGGTAGGAACAATTGACCTTTTCATTCATTGCTATTTTCTAAAAATTCCTATTTTATTTTTTTCTCAAGTCTGTCATAATAATTTTCTAAATCTCCTGCCTTATTCAATTTTTTTCTTTTAGTGGAAATCTCTATTTCATATTTATTTTCTCTTCCTCCACTCTTTGCTCTAATAATTCAATGTATTATTAGATTTTCTGTTTTTCTCTTTATCCAGATATATCTTTTCTTTCTTTCTTTCTTTTTTAAATAATTTGATTTGCTGGCATTTTACATCAGTACATGCTTTATTATGGATGTTAGAAATGTCTGTGGAACTACTAGAAGAATAAACTTTTTTACCTTTAAGAAGTTTACAGTCTAGAGTGCCTGGGTGGCTCAGTTGGTTAAGTGTCTTCCTTCAGCTTAGGTCATGATGCCAGGGTACTAGGATCCAGTCCTGCATCAGCTGCCTGCTCAGCAAGGAGTCTGGTTCTTCCTCTCCCTCTGCCCCTCCCTCTCTCTCTCTAATAAATAAATAAAATCTTTAAAAAAAAGACTTACTGAAATCTGAGACTGAATTACTAAATTCAGTCTTAATAGAAGACAGCTAAACAAAGCAATGATCACAACTGGAAAATTTAGCGAGATCATGGTTTAACATTTTTGGTTGACACAGGACCTCTTTCAGTAACAACTTTCCCTAAATATCAATTTCTTTTTAAGGCAAAAAATTTTGACAAGAAATCCAGATCCTTCTGATCATTTTCATATCAATTTAAGGTGACATCCTCAGAGTATATAATCAAATATGTAATTATTCTATCTGTTGCCTTGTATATTGCCTGTATCTTTTTCAGACTCAAAGTTCCATTGAGGTAGAGTTTTTTTTTTTTTTAAAGCAGAGATTTTTTTTAAAGTGTTTGATATATACAAGATGCTTAATAAGTGTTTACAAAGCCTATGTATTACAGAAGCCTTAAACAGGCTTTAAAATAATGTAGGTGATATTAGTGGTCATATCAAACAATTTTTAGGTTTCAGTCATGTAAATAACTACATTTCTCAGAGACAGAGAAACATACAAATGGTCTGGGTCCAGTAGGATAATGCTAGCATGTGTTGTAAATTCTTTTATATGACCTTATTTTTGCAAGAATTGGTTATGTGGCAGAAAAAAAGGTATCACTATCTTATACTTTATTATTTAAAGAGATTTATGGAAGTCTTAATTTCTTACACTACCCCTTTGTTTCAGTGGACCCAATTTCCGTGGTAATGGTGAGAGGAAAGTAGGCAATTTAGGCAGCAGCAAAAATCTCCTACAAGGCACTATAAAATAAGGCTTGTTCTAGATCATGGGTCTGTCCAAAGGGGAATGTTAAGGGGTAGAATGGATGATGGATGCATTGTGGACTTATAACTTTAAGATTAATACTGTTATGCCCCAATAATGGGTCTATGATTAAAGGAGCGAGACTGATGTAAAGCAAAGGTCAAGCAAAGCTTTATTTCATGCCAAGCATCAAGAATCTAACCGAACGTTTGGGGCCACACCTCTTATGAGAGAAGGCAACCCTTTGCTGTTTCACAGTCTAGCTTTTAAGGGCAAAGGCCATGCAGTCAGGCCTGGCCACGCACAGGTGACCAATGAGATTTTAACACACACAGGAAACTGCACAGTGAGGCTAGGTGACCAATTGAGGTTCAATTTACCCTAGTATAGACATTTGACCCAGCCTATTACACCTTGATTAGGATTGGTGCAAAAAAGGTTCCCAAAGGGCGGAGGAGTGGGGCATACTCCTTAGTATCTAGGGAGACAATATGCAAACACCGCCCCCCTCCCGCTGATTGATGTCTCCACCTGGCCTGACCCACCCTTGTATATGGGCTTTGTTACCTGGAGCTGATTTCCAGGACTTGTTTTTAAGTGAATCCCCTGGGGGAAGGGGAACAAGGACAGTTTAAGGGTTAACCTCAATGAAAGCCTCTTGCTAAAATATAAAAATATAAAATAGGTCCTTACATTACAACAACTCAGTAGGGAAAGTCCCAGTGTGGTGATAAAAGAAGTGAGGTAACTTGCATTGCACATTTTTTTTAAAACGTGTAAGTTGTATTTTTCCGTGCCCTTACATCATACTTTATCTTCATCTCTGTCTACTAGTTTAAAACTAGTTAAACAAACTCAACAATTTTTTTAAAAAATATTTTATTTATTTATTTAAGAGCAAAAGCCAGAGAGAGAGAGAGAGAGAGCATGAGCAATATGGGGCTCGATGCCAGGACTCTTGAGATCCTGATCTGAGCCAAAGGCAGACACTTAACTGACTAAGCAAATGAGACTCCCACAAACTCAACAATTTTATAAAATTTTTATTTGTTGGGGTGCCTGGCTGGAACAGTCAGTAAAATATGTAAATCTTGATCGTGGGGTTGTACGTTTGAAATCCACCTTGGGTGTAGAGGTTTTATTTAAAAATAAAATCTTTAAAAATTTTTTTTCATTTTTTTATTTAAGCCATTGTATGGCAGTGTTGATTACTATATTGTACACCTGAAAGTAATATTAACCTTATTTTAACTAACTACAATTTAAATAAAAACTTTAAAAATAAAATAAAAATAATAATCATAAAAATAAAAAAGAGGAAAAATTATTTGGCAGGCAATTTTCTTAATTGCATTATTATTTATTATTATCATAGTCTGTGTGTGTCGGTGGGAAGTGGCTGGTATTACAGTGAGTTCCATATCTGTGTTACACTGAGGTCCATGTCTGTAGTCAGTCTTTTTTTTCTTTTAGTTTATTTTCAGGGATCCAAAATTCATTGTTTATGCACCACACCCAGTGCTTCATGTAATAAATTCCCTCCTTAATACCCACCACTGGGCTCACCCAACCACCTGCCACCCTCCTCTTCAAGACCCTCAGTTTGTTTCTCAGAGTCCACAGTCTCTCATGGTTTGTCTCTCCCTCCGATTTCCCCCAGCACACTTCTCTCCATCTCCCAGTGTCCTCCACGTTATTCCTTATGTATTGAGTCTTATAAAAACTTTTATTTCTTTCCCTATTCTGCTTTGCATATGCTTACCTTAGATGTTAAAATGTTATAAACCTCTCCTGCCTGGTCCATTTTCTCTCTCTTCTCTCATGATTTCTCATGCTCTCCCTGCCAACACCACATGCCTTACAATATCTGGATATGACTAATTTCTTCCTGAGCTACTTTATTCTACTCTGCCATATGGTTGCCCTTCCCTCTTCTGTACCATAACTTCTATCCCCTGCATTTGTGCTTTAACAATACCTAATTCTTTTCACTACATCTGTATCTTTGAGGTCAATACTCAGTAGTGCAATCGCTGGGTCATAGGCTAGCTCTATTTTACTGGAAAGAAGGGCCATATGCACCCCAGTGTTCATAGCAGCAATGTCCACTATAGCCATTCTGTTGAAAGAGCCAAGATCCCCTACAACAGACAAACGGATAAAGAAGATGTGATCCAAGGATACAATGGAATATCACTCAGCCATCAGAAAGGATGAATACCCAACTTTTGCATCAACATGGATGGGACTGTAGGAGATTATGTTAAGTGAAATAAGTCAAGCAGTGAAAGTCAATCATCATATGGTTTCACTTATTTGTGGAACCTAAGGAATAGCATGGAGGACATTAGGAGAAGGAAAGGAAAAATGAAGTGGGGGTATTGGAGGGGGAAATGAAACATGAAAAACTATGGACTCCAAGAAACAAACTGAGGGTTTTAAAGATGAGAAGGATGTGGGGATGGGTGAGCCTGGTGATGGGTATTAAGGAGGGCACATATTGCATGGGGCACTGGGTGTTTTACACAAACAATGAATCATGGAACACTACTTCAAAAACTAATGATGTATTGTATGGTAACTAACATAACATAATTTAAAAAAAAAAAGGAGGGGGACAATACCTAACACTCAATCTTTGCTAGTTTCTTGTTTACCTCCTTTTAAGAGTAAGCTCATTAGTGGGTTTTTTTTTTTTTTGGTTTGTTTTTTTTTTTTTTTTGTCTCAACTAAAAGAAGAAAAATAATACACATTATTTTGAAAACTTTTTGAACAGTGTACAAACGTTAGTCAAGTCCACAATGTCTCATCTCTTCTTCCTCCTAACATGGCTAAGTTGAAAAACCCTTTATCTGGGAAAAGATCATTGTCCAGCCACCTTGTGTAAGATTTTGGCTTTAGGTTAGATTATCCTTTCTTTCCTTTTCTGAAAATAAGTTGAAAATATTAATAGCCTCAGTTTCTTCTTCCAAAATATGACTGCTTCTTTACCAAGTGCAAAAGCAACCCATTTTGACCATAGTAAACAGCTTGGACCTACTTTTTTTGGCTCACTGTTTTAGTGAGACAAGTGGAGTGAAGATGACACACCATTTCCAAATGTATTAATAATTGGTAGACCATACTTCTAAATTGAAGATTTGTTGCCATTAAACTACGACCAGACTCGCTATAATTACAGAGGTAAATTCTTTATATTTACTATATTTGAAATTACCATATAATACCAAAATAAAATTATGATTATGTGAAGAGGCTGTAATATTAAGAAGATGACTTTGAAATGATTGCTTATCTAAATGAAATTTCCCATTTTATAATCTTGTATAAGCTTCCGTTGTCATTTCCTATTTAAAATCTATTAGAAGGCACTCTTATTTTCCCTTAAGTGGGAAGTCAAATGTGGAACAAATTCACCCCAAAGGAACTGATTCTATGTTCCACTGAAGACAAGGTGGCTTCCATGTGGCATTTTGCCTCTTGCATATTGTTCATCTCCTACAACAAATGGGGGTATGCTCTTTAGTAAACTAATTCAACTCAATTAGAGGCATTGTCTTCAAGGGATAACATCATAGAGACTAGAATCAGAATCATACTTTTGGGAAAATTGGGCCCAGGATTTTTGTTTTGTTTTGTTTTGTTTTGTTTTAAGATTTTATTTATTTATTTGACAGACAGAGACCACAAGTAAGCAAATAGCGGGGGGGGGGGGGAAGCAGGCTCCCTGCTGAACAGAGAGCCTGATGCAGAGCTCGATCCCAGGGCTCTGAGATCATGGCCTGAGCCGAAGGCAGAGGCTTAACCCACTGAGCTACCCAGGTGCCCCTGGGCCCAGGTTTTGATGGCTTCTTTCCTCAATCTTATAAAACCTATTTGAACTCTACTGGATGCCAGAACTGCTTAAAAATATTTGGTCCCTTGTAATTTTAACCTTCCAGTATTCAATGCACCTGATCCATGTAATATCCTATAGTATTTTTGTCAAATGAAGACTCTCAAAGTGTGTTTCTTGGGAGACACTTTTCAATTGGTTGCTTACATTTCTGCATTTATTATTTGTTCTAGGCCATCCTTTGAAGATGGTTGTATTGAATAGACTTGGAAGACAGAAATAGTATCTTTTTTTTTAACTTAACCTGTTGTGTTTGCAAATATTATCTGCCTCTGTTTTGATTCTTCTTGTGGGAACTGAGGCTCAGAACTGATATATAACACCCATCCCTACACACACACAAACACACACACACACACACAAACACACACACACACACACACACACACAAATAATGTTAATATTCTGGCTACCTCTATTGCTGTGAATAATAAACTATATTATTTCTGAAACATGAGTCTGCGTCTTCTATCAACACCCAAGAAACTATGGCAGACTCATACACCAGCTTTCAAATAAGGGAAAATAATTTCAGATGCTTTATATTTTTTGATAGTGTTACCTACTTCTGAACATATGACTGAGCACATATAAAGCTGGAGCCATGACCATTTAGAGCTTCTTCTGTGGAAGAACTATGCATTCACTAGTAAACAATAGTAGTTTCATCATTTTTTTTTTTCCTCCTGGACACCATTTCCTCTCTCAAACTGTTGCTCAAATTGGATGGAGTCTAAGGTCCTTTGAGGAAATTTTTGTTTCATGATTCAAAATAAAATAGGAAGAGTCTAAAGTGCTAAAAATACTTCTAGATAAAAGGTATAAGATCATGCCAGAAAGGATAGTAATTTTATCTAACAACTGCCTGTTCACCCCTTTTTTGTTCATTAACTAATCTCCAAATTCCTGACTAAATCCCTTTTGTAAGCCAGAATGTGAGCTAAAAACTGGGATTTTAAAAAATGTTCATTTGAAATCCAGTTAGTTAACATATATGGTTGTATTAGATTCATGTGTACAATATAACATATAGCACTCAGTGCTCATCATGACAAGTGCTCTAATTAACCCCCATCACTTATTTAATCCATCACTCCTTTCAGATCCCGTCAAGTAACCATCAGTTTGTTCTCCGTAATGAAATGTCTGTTTCTTGCTTTGTTTCTCTTTCTATGTCTTATTATTTCCCCTTTGCTTGTTTGTTTTGTTTCTTTTATTCCATATATGAGTAAAGGTATTTGTCTTTCTCTGACTGACTTATTTCACTTTTAGCATTATACTGTCTAGTTCCAACCATGTTATTGCAAATGGCAAGATTTCAGTCTTTTTTATGGCAGAATAATATTCCATTGTATATACATACCACTTATTCTTTATTTATTCATCAATTGATGGATACTTGGGCGCTTTCCATATCTTAGCTTTATAAATAATGCTGCTATAAACATAGGGGTGCTAGCATCCCTTTGAATAAGTTTTCTTATATTCATTGGGTAAATACACACCAACAGGTTTGTTGGATCAAAAAGGACTTCTATTTTTAAATTTTATGGAAATTCCATACTGTTTTCAAATATGGCTGTATCAGTTTGCATCACCACCAACAGTTCACAATTGTTACTTTTTCTTTTTTTTTTTAAGATTTTATTCATTTGACAGAGAGAGATCACAAGTAGAGAGAGAGAGAGGAGGGAGCAGGCTCCATGCCTGGCAGAGAGCCCGATGTGGGACTTGATCCCAGGACCCTGAGATCATGGCCTGAGCTGAAGGCAGAGTCTTAACCCACTGAGCCACCCAGGCAGCCCCCACAAGTGTTACTTTTTCACATCCTCTCCAACACCTTTTGTTTCTTGTAGTGTTAATTTTAGCCATTCTGACAGGTGTGAGGTGGTATCTCTTTCTAGTTTTGCTTTGCAATTTCCTGATGATACATGATGATGGACATCTTTTCATGTATCTACTGAACATTTGAATGTGTTCTTTGGGGAAACACTTGTTCATGTCTTCTATCCATGTTTTTATTGGATTATTTGTTTTTGGATGTTGACTAAAAACTGGATATTAAGTAACACACAAGACAGGGTTCCTTGAGCTTAAATTTTATTTGCATGAGTATCATTAACAGGAAAAAATATGCATATGGGTATGTACAAGTGTGTTTATGTATACATCTATCTATCTATCCTCTATCCCATGTCTTCTAATTGTGGTAAATCCTGTAAGGTGGGGAATGGGATAGTCTGAAGAAATATGCTTCTGGATATGCTGGGTAAGCAAATTTAATTGCACTCAGATGCATTGGATATAAGTGAATCACTCAAATGAGTTATTTAATATTATATAGAAACAAATTAAAAGTTTATGTAGTTGAAAATAATAGGTAGTTAAAATAATTTTTTTGTTTGTTGTTTTTGTGTCTTTTTTTGTTTATATATACTATGGTGTGAATGTTTATGTCTCCCAAAATCATATTATGAAATCTAACTCTGTAAGTGCTAGTATTAAAACATAGGGGCCTTTGGGAGGTGATTAGGTCATAAGTGGGATTACAGTCCTTTTAAAGGAGACCCCAGTGAGTTCTCTTGATTCATTCATCATGTACGTTTACAGTGAGAAGATAGCCATCTATGAGGAAGTGGGCTCTCCCTGGATCTGCCCATTCCTTAATCTTGAACTTCTCCGTTCTAGAACTGTGAGAAATAAATTCCTGTTCTTTATAAGCTATTAAGTCTATATCATGTCCGTTATAGCAGCCTGCATGCAGAAGGACACTATGACCTAAAATGAGAGCAATAAATATAAAGTTTCAGTAAAGTCAGTTGGTACAATGTTTTTTTTTTTAATTAGAGAAGACATGCTGCTTCATGTTAAACCTTGATATTGTATATGTTTCTTGAAGGGCCACTTCTTACTCCTTTGTGTGTTTTCCACAAAGTCCAGGATGATGCCTTACATAAAGGTAATATTTTATAAATACTGTTGGAAATATATACTTCTCTAAAATCTTATTTTGCCTACAGATTACTTGGATCCACTTTGCCTTGTGTAGAATATTTGAAATATATTAAGAACAGAATGTCTCTCTAAATAACATTTAGAATCATCATTAGTTTATGACTCCTGACTGATTTGTTTATGCAGTGATACTTACTGCAAGAACACTGAAGTTTGTAATATAATTTTGAATTAATCACCAAGCTAGTTTATTTTAACTTATGAAAAATAATTTCTCATGTTGGTTTAATTCTGCTCTTATGTTATGGTCATGACATTTTCATTAAAATAAAGTAGAAAATAGAAGTAAATAATAAATGAAAAATAAAAATTAAAAAATAAAAAAATAAAAGCAAATCTCTTGTGAAATGTTAAACTTTTCTTACTTATTTTGTTTTGCTTTTCTTCTACCATGCTGGCAAAGCTGTATATTGCAGATAGGTACAATTTTCTAGGTGCTAGGTTTGTTACTTTTGCTAAAATTTTCAAAATATAAGGAGTTGAATAGTCATGGATTGTTTATTAAACTCCTTATCTACACATATAAAAATAAAACAATGATGGTGACCTGGGTATTTCTAAAATTGTATTCTGTTTTTCCATATTATGGTTTACAATGTAATTAATAAAGATTCTGCATATATTAACATCATCCCATTCAATCTCATCTGTATGTCCATACAGAGCATGTATGATTTCTATTCATTGCTATGTTGTGGTGAAGAGATTGTCTGAAGTAGCCTATATTTATGCAGGTAGATCTTAAGCTACGGTGCTCTTGTTTATTTGCTTGTTCGTGTTCAGTATGTTTGAAAGATGGTAACTATTGCATCAGGTGTGACGTTTAAAAAATATTATTGGTGCCTGATACACTGTGATAAAATAGGTAAGTCAATTCATAATTTGTTAATTAAATTAGAAAAGAAATTCCTTTGGATTTGTTCTTTATTAAGAGTTTTTTTTTTTTAACGAATGCCTTGGGATGTTTTTTGTGTAATATATATCACATGCCTCAACCTTTAAATTTGAATGTAGAAAAGAGTTATCAGAATGAGCCTAGAAAATATTGTTATGGGGGCGCCTGGGTGGCTCAGTGGGTTAAGCCGCTGCCTTCGGCTCAGGTCATAATCTCAGAGTCCTGGGATTGAGTCCCACATTGGGCTCTCTGCTCAGCAGGGTGCCTGCTTCTTCCTCTCTCTCTGCCTGCCTCTCTGCCTACTTGTGATCTCTCTCTGTCAAATAAATAAATAAAATTTAAAAAAAAAGAAAACATTGTTTTGAAATATTTTTGTTCTGTTGTATTATGTTAACTTAGGAAATAATGGTAGTTATTTTTATTAGCATTTCCTACTTTCCACATGCCCTTACAGATGAGATATCATGTTTTTCCTACTCTTTTTATCGTGGTTGTTATATTCTTCATGATCAATAACAATCAATGAAAATTCCTAACATTAATTTTCTTTGGGAAAGTGATATTTTAGCAGGAATCCATGACCTAAAATTTTAGCTGTTGTTCTTCCAGGAGATGAGACTATCAATGTTCCCGAAATTTCAAGAAATAGAACTTATTAATTGTGTTGGTTGATGTTTATTGTCTCTGAACTTAGAGGTGCATAATTCAATTTAAAATTTATTTTGGGGGCGCCTGGGTGGCTCAGTGGGTTAAAGCCTCTGCCTTTGGCTCAGGTCATGATCCCAGGGTCCTGGGATCGAGCCCCGCATCGGGCTCTCTGCCTAGCAGGGAGCCTGCTTCCTCTTCCCTCTCTCTCTGCCTGCCTCTCTGCCTACTTGTGATCTCTATCTGTCAAATAAAATAAATAAAATCTTAAAAAAAACGGAGTGGACCTTATGGGGGTGCTTATCTGAAATTGAGGGACATTATAAAAAAATAAAAAATAAAATTTATTTTGAATTGAAAACAAGATCTTACTGAAGTTTAGGCATCCCACTTTATATCAGGCCTCCAGTACATTCTAATTTATTTGTAGAAAATATCATAAACATGAATGACACTTTTCCTATTGCATTTATATGAAACTGCAATGACTCAAAGATGTCAGATCTGAAAAGCACTACCTTTCTATAATTTCTGTTTCTTAGGAGGAATGGATATACCATTTTAGCTCAATTATCCAACAGTATTCAAAACCACCATGAATTTTAAAACATAGTTATTACACCCTAAAAATCAAGTATGAAAATGTATAAACAACCAAATCTCTATCTGTAAATGAAATACTCCCACACAGACGGGTTTTAAAACTTTCTAACTTAAGGAATTTGATAGCACAGACTCAGGGTAGTAGTTTCAGTGCCTACAGTATACTTTCAGGGAGAGAGTAATGTAAGCTCTGAGTCACTTTCTGCCTAGAGATGACCTAATAGTGGTTCTGGCATTGTTTGTTTGTTTTTGAAAATACGTTCCTGGGCGTCATTCAGAAAATGCAGAGTTTGGCATCTATATAAATTAAGGATGATCTTTTTGAACTTTTGTCTTTCATTACATCAAATTACCATAATTGGACAGAAATTCCACTAAATTAAGCATTGTTAGGAAATGTGTAAATTGGAGCTACTCAAATTAGTTGCTCTTTGAACTATGTGCTGTTGGTTCAGGATTAGATAAGGAGTTTGAAGGCAAACCTAAATCATTGCTTCCTTTTTTGAGAGATTCTCAGCATATTTTCTTAAAATTAGCTGAAATAAACAATGTGTTTAGTCGCAAAGTGATTTGCATTTTTGCACAAACTCCCTATCTCCTTGAGAATTATAACAGATATTTCATGAAACATCATTGATCTTTACTTTGTTACACTGCTGTAAAGTACATTTAGAGTTGCCAGTTAAAGGTGTTAGTGTTGAGATGAAATGTCATGCATTTTTCTTCACTTCCATGCAAATGAACACAGTAAATTATTAAGACACAATGAAGAAAAAAAAATTGACAATGAGTTCCAGATTTTAAAAATCACTTGCCATTCAATCCAAATTGTGAGTTTGATCGGTTACCGAACACTTTATAATGCACCCCCGGTAATTTTACAGAGATTACTTTTTTCTTACCAATTCTTGATTATTCTGTCTTGCAATGCAGAGAAAGCTAACTAATTTAAAATAAACTTCCGTTAATTTTGATTGTTATAAACTTAAAATTGACTAATTTCCATATACAGAGTTTAAAATGTTCACAATTTACATTAAATATATATTCTGTGTATACCTTGGAAAAATTATACTGAAAATTGAAATTAAAATGATGTTGTATATAGCTGCAAGAAGCCGCCTGTCCCATTTCATCTTACTATATAAGTTGTGTCAGGTAATTTATAAAATCCCTGCTGCATAACAAATCTATTTTTTGTTGGAATGGGTAGTAATGTTTCTTCTTATTTCGAAATAAGAGTTGGTCTATGAGTGCCTCTGCAACTGTATTTTTCCTAAGTGGCTTCATGGTCCTGAACTGAGAAAGCTCAGAGCATTAAACATCAAAGTAATATATTTTGACACAATTAGACATCAAGGAAATGCAATTAAAATGACACTGAGAGGGCGCCTGGGTGGCTCAGTGGGTTAAGCCGCTGCCTTCGGCTCAGGTCATGATCTCAGGGTCCTGGGATCGAGTCCCGCATCGGGCTCTCTGCTCAGCAGGGAGCCTGCTTCCCCCTCTCTCTCTCTGCCTGCCTCTCCATCTACTTGTGATTTCTCTCTGTCAAATAAACAAATAAAATCTTTAAAAAAAATGACACTGAGATATCACTACACACTTACCAGAATGGCTAAAATAAAATATAATGACAAGCCCAAAAGAAAAAAATATACCATTTGATGATACACAATGGCAAGTTGTACCATAACTTAACCATCTCAGACTAGTGTAGTGTTAAATTTGTTTTTCTAAGCCATGTTTTGGGTCACTTACCACTTTTCAAGGATATAAAGTGCTATCATTTTACTTAAAACTGTGAAATTTGGTCAGATTTAAATTTCAATTTATGTTAAAACATTCTGTAAACTGTGTTAGACTTTGACATTTGTTCCCTCAGTTCAGTGAATAACACTATATCATATTCTGAAAAATACGCTAATTTTTATTTTGAAAAATATCCCTTTTTCCTCTTATGGTAATTATGAATATGAATTAATAGTAGAATTTGATATGGTCCAATATGACCATAAATACTTTATAGTATATTATCAAATTTAATAATGAATATAATGTACTTCTTTGGACAATTTTTAAAGACCAGTCTACTCTTAAAACAAAAAAAATGGAGATGCACTTCTTTAGTTCACACAAATTTCATTTTATTATATATAACCTCAGATAAATTTCAACAAATCATAATTTATTAAAATCATGTCTACTTAAAAATCTCATAGAAGAGTTAAACCATCAAAAATAAAAATAAACACACACAACACACACACATCACCCATGTATTGGCAAATCACAATTGCTGTAACAATACATTAGGCATTCCACAGTTAAGGGCTATCAAAATTTCCATCAGTGACAAAAAGATTTGTATCCAAATGGACTGATTTTCCAGAATCCAAGAAAAAGTCTCCTAGGATTTATTTAAAGGTAAATATTTGAACAAATACTTCTTAAATTTAGGATATTCAGAACATACGATTAAAGAATATTTGCAGTGCAGACTATATTCAATCCTTCCTTCAAAATGTGCCTTTGAGTACATAATTCTGTTTTCTCGATCTCAATTGAGCTGTCTTCCAAGGAAGTTTTCCAAAATGTGTGTCTCTGTGTGATAAATGTTCTAAGACCTAACATGCTTCATTGTATTTTTACTGTGCTCTCAAATTTTTTTTTTAAAGATTTTATTTATTTATTTGTCAGAGAGAGAGTGAGCGAGAGCGAGCATAGGCAGACAGAGTGGAAGGCAGAGTCAGAGGGAGAAGCAGGCTCCCTGCGGAGGGCAAGGAGCCCGATGTGGGACTCGATCCCAGGACACTGGGATCATGACCTGAGCCGAAGGCACCTGCCCAACCACCTGAGCCACCCAGGCGTCCCAATAATTTGGATTGATGTATAATACCTAGTTTCAAATATCTTTTCCATCTATAAAAACTCCCAGCTGTCTCTTTATATGCTATTACTATTGAGAATTGTGCTGTCAGTATTATTCTTGTACATTTTAGGTGATCTGTTCTTCTCTTGGGCATCATTTATGCTCTTCTCTGTTTTTGATATTCTTAAAACTCACCATAATGTATACGAGTGGTTTTTAGTGTGTGTAGTTTTTGTTTTGTTTTGTTTTGTTTCTGATATCTCGTGTTTGGCATCATTTTAAGTCTGGTATCTTTTATCTTTCTTTAATTCTCCAAAATTTATCTCAGTACTTATTTAAATATTTTCTTTATTTTTTTTTCTCTTCTGCTGTATTTGGGCAGAAGTCATTAATTTGTTTGTTTGTTTTTCCCAACTCATTTATTCATTTTACAGCTATATTCATCTTAGTCTCCATTTATTGTATTCTTTATTTCAACAATTTTCACTTAATTTATATTCACAGTATAGTATCTTTCTTTTCCTTGTATATGTATATCATTATTTTATCATATACTTTTAAGCTATTTTTAAAAATATTTTATTTATTTATTTGACAGTGAGAGATCACAAGTAGGCAGAGAGGTGGGCAGAAAGAGAGGAAGAGAAGCAGGCTACCTGCTGAGCAGAAAGCCTGATGTGGGGCTTGATCCCAGGACCCTGAGATCATGACCTGAACGGAAGGCAGCGGCTTAACCCACTGAGCCACCCAGGCGCTCCTTTTAAGCTATTTTTTAAAATTACAGTCATTCTTTTTTTTTTTAAGATTTTATTTATTTATTTATTTGACAGAGAGAGATCACAAGTAGACAGAGGGCAGGCAGAGAGAAAGAGAGGGAAGCAGACTCCCTGCTGAGCAGAGAGCCTGATGCAGGACTTGATCCCAGGACCCTGAGATTATGACCTGAGCTGAAGGCAGTGGCTTAATCCACTGAGCCACCTAGGCGCCCCTAAGCTATTTTTTTAATTCCTGTTCCCATAACACTTGGATTGGCATATAAAGTTAACCACATCATATTTTTTAGGTAAGTAATTGTACTTTTTATGTGCATAGTTATTTTGGTCCATGAGTTCAGCTCTTCTTAGGATCATCAAATCTCTGTAAAGTCTGGGTATGCTAGGATTTTCTAAGCAACAATAAAATACATTGAAACCTGGTAGCTTAATTATAATAATGTTTTCTTTCTCAATCATTCACAATAGTATTCCATTCTGAGTAGCTTCCTTCTATTTTGCAGCTATAGTGTTTGGAAAAACTTGAATTATGATATTACTGTGATAATGTGAATTAGTCAGGGTTTTTCAGAGAATCGGGAAGAGAAAAAAAGGAAGATATTCTCCAGGTCCAACTCTAGAAGTGACTATTAAAACATCTGTCCAAATTCAATTGAACAAAACTCAGAAATGCCATCTCCAGTGAAATACAAAAAAGATTATATATAGTTCTGGGCACACACATCTCATTTGACCCAATGATGTATATCAATGAAAGACTGAAGGCCAATCACCACTCCATGGGAGAATTTAAAAATAAATTTACTAATGAGGCCAAGAATTCAGAATCACAAATACTTCAGAACTAATAAAAACTGCCTTCACTTGATGTTATTCTATAAGATAAATCCTACGGTCAAGTTTCAATTTTAAATTCTTAAATCCTTATGAAGAAGCATCATTTGGAGGGAGCAGTTTTCATAATTTATCATCCATCAGCCTTTTTTAAAAGATTTTATTTATTTATTGGACACAGAGAGAGAGAAAGAGAGCGAGAGAGAGAGATCACAAGTAAGCAGAGAGGCAGGCAAGCAGGGAGGGAAGCAGGCTTCCTTTTGAGCAGTGCCCGATGTGGGGCTGGATCCCAGGACCCAGAGACCATGACTTGAGATGAAGGCAGAGGCTTAACCCACCACCCACGTGATGAGAGAGCCACTCAGGTGCCCCTCATCCATCAGTCTTAATTGATTGGAGGAAAATGTGTGGAGGAATAATGCCTTAGGGAGCTAATCTCTCTAAAGAATTTTCAAGTCTTTACCCCTTCAAGGTTTTGTACAGTTCTGATAGCCTCTAAACATCCAGCGGATTTCTACAGTGACAGGCCTGTTAAAACCTGTCTTCAAACCAGGAATAGAGCTTGAAACATACCAGTCAAGGGCAACTTTGAGTATTTTAAGGCGTTTATCATCATTTCTTTGTTTTTGGTTAATATCTGAAATAGTTCCATATTACACTTCCATAATTTCTCCAGAGCTGACTTTGAAGGAGGCATTCAGTTCCAGCTAGTTCCATATTTTGGCAAGAACTATACTTCTATATTAAAAAAAAAACATATTTTAGGGCGCCTGGGTGGCTCAGTGGGTTAAAATCTCTGCCTTCGGCTCAGGTCATGATTCCAGGTTCCTGGGATTGAGTCCCACAGTGGGCTCTCTTCTCAGCTGGGAGCATGCTTCCATTCCTCTCTCTCTGGCTGCCTCTCTGCCTTCCTATGATCTCTGTCAAGTAAATAAATAAAATTTTTAAAAAAACATATTTTATACCAGTTATTCATGTTTATTAACTAAGATATCACAATACAAATAATACAAACAGTTGCTCTTTATTAATACCTTCAACCAAGATCAAAAAATATGTCATATTTTCTCCAAAAATTTTATATCATCTGATAGGTCAGATATATATATAAAATTACATTTAAAGTTTAAAAAATATCAGCAAATATTTTCATTTAAATGCCAATTTGAGAAGAAATCTACTTTTCCAAACACGACTTTTTATCCTATTTATTTTGAATTTTGTCAACAACTGATAAAATGTTTAGCGAGACTATAAATGTTAGATCGAAAAAAATGATTAATAGATGTAGGTTCAAATTATTATGTTCCATTAAAAATGATTTAGTCTTTGATGAACATCTGTTTGGTAATATGTTGTATCCAGATATAGTAAATTAAAGACATATATAAAATTATAGGGAAATGACATCTTCCGTTCCATTATGAGTAGAGCTTTTAAAATGCTATTTGCCACAACCTGTCATCTTGTCATTATGTAGCATTATGTAGCAATTAAAAAATGTATACTCTTCACTTAGAAGTCTTTTGGAAATCTAAAATATGACTTTCTATGGTTTGTGTCTCCATATTGCTTTATTGCCAGTTAAAACAAATCCACATGCTTTGATTCAAAGGTAATAAATTCCTCTTATTTGGAAAAAGGATGTTTATTTTTGTTCTCTCACCCTTAGCAGGTGGTTTCATTTTAGCACACTTCAGAGTTATAATTTCATGCTTATTAAAAACATTTATTTTGATCTACATAGATGAATGAAACTTTTATTTTATTAAATTATTTGCCAAAAAATCTGTGAGTTTTTTAAATGTATTTCATTTGAAGGGTTATTTTAGAGCATTCAAAGAGGATCTAAGAGTGTGGTATTATGCAGTTTTTAAGTAGGTATGAAATGGTTAATTATAGGATTGTTTCTTTAGGCTTATGTATATTGTCCATTATATGCTATAAAATATTTTGAAAGTAAATTTAAAGTATGTTTTATGTAGTTTATTTTTTGGAAAAAATATTGAAATGACTTATGAAATTCAGTATACTCTCAACATTAATTTATTTTGAAATTTACCAGTTGTCTACTGAACTATTATATGGCAGATATTACTTCAGACTACACTGGTAAATGAAATACTTGGCTTTGTAGAACTTTTATTTTAATGGGTGAGACAACTCAAAGCTATAAACCTTAATAAAAATGGCATAGTGCATTCAAAAAGGAAGAGTACAATGGGGAAAAAGAAAAATTCGATCAGGGTGAGAAAAATCAAGGTTGCTAGGCAGGGGATGGGGAGTTAAATCTTTTAATAGAAAGATCAGGGTACTTACAATGAAGCTGACAATTGAACAAATGTATGGAAAGGTGATGAATTTGCGCAGAACTATCAGCAATAAGGTCACTCCAGACAAAGGAATTGGCTATCTTGAAGGCCATAAGGTTGGATCATGCCTGGCATATCTGAGGAATAGCAAGGAGGCCACTGTGAGTGACTGAAGAGTAGCAGGGAAAGAGGTCACAGAGGTTAAATGAGTGGCTAGATCATGTAAAAGCTTCGAAGTCATTGTAAAACTCTGGCTTTTATATTTGGAAACTTACTGTGTGATAGAATTTCTGCTAATAACTGAGAGTTCAATTGTCCATAAACTTTCAAGGATTCTTATTCTAGTAAGACAGAATAAAGAGAAAGAGTTCATATTTTCACATGGTGTAACAAATGCTCGGAGATACAAGTGTAGGAAGCTATGGGAGCACAGAAGAAGGCACTAAAATCACACCATATATTTGATGACTGTGACTATATATAAATTTGTATTTTCTAGATTTTTTGTAGTCATGGAATCACACAGTATATACTATTCATTGCCTGGATTTTCTTTTCTCAGCATCATTACTTTGAGAATCTCCAATTGTCTTTGCTCTATTGATGGACATTGATGAACATTTCCACTGTTTTCAATTCTTAAAAATAAAGCTGATATGAAATTCACATACAAGTCCTTGTATGAACATAGGGTTTGTTTTTCTTGGTTAAATGCCTAGAATAAAATGGCTATTTGTGTAACTGCAACATATTTTTCATTTAAAAATTTTTGAAACTATTTTCCAAAGTGGTTGTATCATGATATATGCCAACAACAGTTTAGATTTTTTGTTGCTTCTCCATCTAGCTCAGACCAAGTACAATTAGCCTTTATAATTTTAGCCATTCTAATAGATATGTAAGCATGTCTCATTATGATTTTAATTTGTATTTCTTTAATGTTTAAATGTTGAGAAATGGCCATGTGCTTATAAGCCATCCATATACTTTTGGTGACATGTCTCTTCCATTATTTCCTTCACATGTAAAATTGGATACTCTGTTTGGTTATTAGTAAGGTTTTTTATTTTTATTCATTTTTAAATAATCAGAGTAGATGTCCATTATCAGATATTTAATTTGCAAATCCCTTCTCCATCTTTATGGTTTCTCAATGGAGCTTTGATAGCTGTGTCTTTCAAGAAATATGCTACTTCTTTCCTGGTACACGGAGGTATGACTAGAACATTATCAATGTTGACCTTTGCAAAGAAAATCATGGCTTAAGATATATGTAGTCTGCAGTTGTTGGGAGTGTTCACCATCCTTGCCTCTAACTCATCTCTCACTGCCCACACATTCAGGTATAGGGGAATATTGATTGACAAAATATTAATTGCCAAATAACACTAGTTAGAGAATAAGAAAAATGCAGGCACCTGATTATATAATATTCCTTAAATAAAATATGTTTTTATAAGTGCTATTGGAAGTAAATTCCTCAATACTTTAATCACACAGAATGATGGAATCCTAGATTTTTTTTTCTTGTATTTACTAAGAAAATGATCATGCCTCAAGTATATTAAAATGGAATAGGGAAAATTAAATATTGCTTTAAGTCGATTTGCGTGTGTTGTGCGTATGTGAGAGAGAAAGTGAGAGAGAAAGAGAAAGAGAGAAAAAGAGAAAGGGAAAGACAGAGAGGTGGCTGCAGTGAATTGATGAGTTGCAGGATAGATTTTAAAGTTTTTTCTTTTGCTTTCTACATTTCCTTTTCCTTAGGTTCAAGAGAACAATCAGTAATATCTCAGATGCCTGCTGGTAACATCAGCAGAAAGAGTTAGAGGTTCCTAGAAAATTAAAGAAGAGATATAGTTTTCCTGACATAAGAAAAGGCATTTTTTGTCCCCAGCTATTTTCAATGATCTATACCCCACCTGTGTACTTGCCCAAGCACACTTCTTCCAAAAATTCCTGGGAGGTTCTTACAAAGAAATGCAAAAACCTCACTCCTAAGGATTTTGAGGGAACAAGGCAATGGGAAAACTAACAGTCACCACCAGACCAGGAAATAGCCTAAGCTATTGAGACAATAAATCAGTGGTAAAACTCCTAGTGCTATTTCAAAAGCAATCAAGGCCTTTCATTCCTTGTCCCAGAAAATGAGCCCAAGACCGCATCTGGTTTCTATCTGCTCTTGAAGCCTGCAGAGTTCCTTTCCCTTGTCCAACAGTTACCTCTGCTTTATTCTAACGTTGAAGTTTCTGCCCTCGGTGGAATACAAGCTTCATTCAGGTGAACATGCAATACATATTGCACAAATACATATGTGGATGTGCATGCATCCACAACCTTATGACCAACCATACACGGGATAATAAAACTCTCCCTTCTGAGTATTCATCTTAAATACTAAATAAAAATCTCTCTCCTGTTCAAACAGTCAAGGCTTTGGAACTTATTCCCTGTGAACTCCTTGTATGTTGTAAACAAAAATTCCTTTGTTTGACAACTCCACCTGTTTCTGTGATTCACCAAAGACTGACCTCAGTTAGTTCAGTTACTGTAATGTAATATCAAGCATATCTAGTTAGTTGATCATTTTGTTCAAGTCTTACATATCTTACCAATATGATGACCATTTGTCTATGTAATCTTAAAATAAGGGTGTTGAAATTATTTTCCATTTGTCGTCCAAGGTAGAAGTTATGATTTTTGTTCTTAGTTTTTCCCTATATATCCCCAAATCTGTTGTTACGTATTAAAATTCAAGAATTATTATACTCCCGGGGCGCCTGGGTGGCTCAGTGGGTTAGGCCGCTGCCTTAGGCTCAGGTCATGATCTCAGGGTCCTGGGATCGAGTCCTGCATCGGGCTCTCTGCTCAGCAGGGAGCCTGCTTCCTCCTCTCTCTCTCTCTCTGCCTGCCTCTCTGCCTACTTGTGATCTCTCTCTGTCAAATAAATAAATAAAATCTTAAAAAAAAAAAGAATTATTATACTCCCTGATGAATTCATCCTTTTACTCTTCTGTAATTTTGACTTGATCTTTATGTCTAATAATGAAATTTGCTTTAAAATCACTTTTCATTATCTTGATATAACCACCAAAGTTATAGTGTGATTAGAGTTAATATAGCATATTTTTTCTTTTACTTTTTAAAGCACTTCTATATTGAATCCTGACAAAGAAACAAAACAACTTTTTAACTCTGGAAGCATCTTTCTAAATTATCTTTTTTTTTTTTTTTAATGAAGCAGTAGCAATTTTTGTTAAGGGACCTAAACTGAAAGTAGGTTTAGAAATTTATTTATTTTTTTATTTATTTAGTAAAAGATTTTATTTTATTTATTGACAGCAAGAGAGAGAGAGAGAGAGAGAAGAAGCACACAAACAGGGGGAATCATGTGCAAAGGGAGAGGAAGAAGCAAGCTCCTTGGGGTGCAAGTAGTCCCATGCAGGGCTGGATCCCTGTACACTGGAATCATGACCTCAGCCAAAGGCAAACATCTGCTTAAACAACTAAGTCATCCAGGCACCCCTAGAAAATTTAAAAAAAAAAAAAAGACCTTTTAAAAACATTTTGTTTCTTTCTTGTTTTTTTTTTTAATATTTTATTTATTTGACAGACAGAGAGACAGGAAGAGGAACTATAAGCAGGGCAGAGGGAAAAGGAGAAGCAGGTTTCCCACTGAGCAGAGAGCCTGATGTGGGGCTCCATCCCAGGACCCTGGGATCATGACCTGAAAAGAAGGGACACTTCTTGGAGGAAGCCACCCAGACACCTCTTTTCTTTGTTTTTAATATATGGCAACTGATGCTTCCCAGCCACGAGGAGCATATTACCCATTGATTAAATCTCTGATAACAACCTATTTAAAAAGGTGTGTAAATATATACTTACTCAGATTTATACACTTTGTGTTTTCTTCATAGTTTGGGGCTGGACCCCATGGTCACAACACTGCTTCCAGTCTTTGCCTTCCCATCTTTTGATACCAGGTATTTTGTCAGCAAAGCAAATTAGTATCAAAATTAATAAGCCCTTGGCACCATATCTCTGGAGCAGGGCTTGCTCTTAGCCAAGGCCCAGAGCATTTGACCTCCCCTCGCTAGTGCTATAGCCCCAAGGACTAGGTCCCTGCCACCAGAACTCAGTCTTACATGTTATGCTAAGCAGACAAAACCAAACCAGGAAAGCTCCAACAGCTTTCACTGGCCTGCCTCATCACCAACTCTCTCGACGTCTAGGCAGTACCAGATGACAGGGAGGGGTCTTGGTCCAACATATGGGAGGGAAGGAAGTAGCCACGAGCAAGTACCTGCCTCTCTGTTCCTTTCTTTCATGAGCAGGTTGTAAGGAGGAGGAAGAGGAAGGGGAAGAGAGGTGAACTTCAAGGGGTGAAGGCCTCAGGTAGGCAGCTGGCTCCTGCCAGTAGGAAAGGGACAAAGGAGAAGGCAGTGAGTCTTGCAGGGAGGGTGGGGGGTAAGGGTTACAGCTTATGACGGAATCTGGACAGGAGTAATAGGGATACTAGTCATTTGAGTCCACCATTGGCAAGCTGGGCTGGGTGTCAGGGCAGATAGGCCTCCCTGGGCAACGGCACATGAGAGAAGGTGGAATTCTTCTCTGAGGAGCAGGTGAAGCTTTGGGTGTTGGGAAAGCATAGACAGTATTGTTCCAGGGCCAAGGACAGGTCCGGGTACTCCTGGTTGGAGGTCAAGGCCACAGTATGATCCAGGTCTTCTACCAGCAGCTTGAAGGTACCACATGCCAGCCACCCCTCATTATTGTGTATAACTCTCTGGTGCACTTATTGGCTTATCCATCAAATGACTCCTTCAGCAGCTTGAAAACCACCTCCACAGGCACTCCAGGATATGGGAGGCTTCCAGAGTGAAAATTTTGCACAGGATCACCCCCAAAAGACCAGAAGTCACTCTGGTGGATGTAGATCTGGTCAAACATGGCCTTAGGGACCATCCACTTCACAGGCAGTCCACTGTTGGTTCTCATTTTATAGTAACTGATGTGGTGATATCTCTGGCAAGGCTGAAGTCTGAGATCTTCATCATGTTGTCCTTTGTCACCAGCACTTCCCTGGTGGCCAGGTCTTGGTGTATGCACTTCTTGGAGGCAAGGTACTCCATGCCTCAGGCTACCTGGTAGGCAAAGAATACCGGGTGCTTGGAGGAGAGTTGCTCTGCTGCATTGTGGCTGATATTGTAACAGTACTCCAGGTCAGGAGGCCTCTGGGCCTGCAGGTACTCCTGTATGTTGTCTTTGGAGGCATATTCCATGATAGTGTACGAAGGACCATCCTGTGTGCAGGACCCAGCAGGTTGATGGTGTCCTTGTGCTGTCCAATCATCTTCATCATCTCCATTTCTGAGATTAGGTTTGACAGGTCTTTCTCTGCTGCATCTGACTTCAACATCTTCACAGACACTTTAGTCAAATGGTTGGATTTGTCTTTGTCCAGCCCAATGGCCTCCTCCAACACCACCTGCCCAAAGTAGGCCTCTCTTAGGGGTCTGCCTAAACTGCCTACAACCAGCCTGCCTCAAGGCAGTTATGAACTCTAGATTATCCTCAAAAACATTAAACCACAAGCTAAAAATTCTCTTCACTAGGTCTCTGTCGCAGGTCTAATTTTCTTATCTTTCATCATTTATCTTTTTCCTAATTCTTATTTTCAGTATAGTTTATTTGGCCTCCAGGTGTTTCCCCGGGTTTCTGTATGCTGTTTCATAGGGAAGAATTATCCTGTCATAAAATTATTTCTTGAGCATTCATTACATCTCTCAGTTAAAATGGGTTCTTTTATGGTTTTGATTCATTTGAGTTTTCTCAAAATGGGAAGAATTTTCAAAATGGTGTTTTCCTCAAGGTTCAGAGTATGTCTTAGCCTCATCTTTACTCTTTTTGAAATTCACTTTTCAAATTCTTGTCCCTCTTTTTATCTTTTTAAATTAAAATGTTTTATTTTTACTATTTTTTTATTTGAGTGTAGTTGATAGTCAGTGTTACATTGGTTTCAGGTTTTCAATATCTCCATACATTATTCTATGATCACTACAAATATAGCCGCCATCTGTCACCATGTAACACTATTATAATATCATTGACTATATTCTCTACACTGTCCCATATCTCTTTTTAAAATCTCTGATTTTTATGTTTTCTGTTATTCCACTTTTCGACCATCATTTTACTTGGTTACTTTAATAAAATATGCCTGATTACACACTCTATGCTGAAAACCATAGCATTTGATTTATAGTAGTCTTTTTCTTCTTCTTCTTCTTCTTCTTCTTCTTCTTCTTCTTCTTCTTCTTCTTCTTCATTAACATATAATGTATTATTAGCCCCAGGGGTACAGGTCTGTGAATCACCAGGTTTACACACTTCACAGCACTCACCACAGCACATACCCTCCCCAATGTTCATAACCCCACCACCCTCTCCCTAACCTCCCCACCCCCCCCCCCCGGCAACTCTCAGTTTGTTTTGTGAGATTAAGAGTCTCTTATGGTTTGTCTCCCTCCCGATCCCATCTTGTTTCATTTACTCTTTTCCTGTTCCCCAAACCCCCCACATTGCACCTCCATTTCCTCATATCAGGGAGATCATATGATAGTGCCTTTCTCTGGTTGACTTATTTTGCTAAGCATAATACCCTCCAGTTCCATCCATGTCAACGCAAATGGCAAGATTTCATTTCTTTTGATGGCTGAGTAGTATTCCATTGTGTGTGTATATATATATATATATATATGTATATATATATATATATATATATAATTCATTTGTTGATGGACATCTATGTTCTTTCCATAGTTTGCCTATTGTGGATATTACTGCTATAAACATTTGGTGCACGTGCCCCTTTGGATCATATAGCAGTCTTCTTTACCTCTATCAGAACCCCAGGAAGCTTTATTTATTTATTTACTCACATAAACAGATGATCCAACACAACGTTTTTTGATGTTCCAATGTATTATAATGTCTTACCGCTTAACACTATGCTTACTGCTCTCTTTCACTGTCTGACTAAATCCTCATCATCACTATGCCATTTAATGAGAAAGAACATTTGAACTCAGAGTTCTCTCCATATCAGGGAATGAAGACTCCACCCTTCTGTTTGTGCAGGTAAAATAAATGTTGATGTCTGTCCTGCACATACCCCATCCTGTTCACCAGAATATTCACCATCAAAATATATACACAATGAAAACCATACCTCACCACTTCTATTACCACCCAGCATGCTAAAAACACCATCATATGTTCCTGAATTATTGACTTGATTGATAACCCCACTTCCACACAAACTGCACTCCTTTCTCCCTGCAAATTTATTTTGGTACAGCAATTTAACCTAAAAATCAAGTCAGATGATTTTATTCTGCTGTTGAGGGTCTTTTGGTATCTTCCCCTTTCATATTAAATAAAAACTGAAGGCGTTTTAATGTACTAGAAGGTCATACATCAATACGTTCTTCCTCTCTCCACCACTATGAACTCCTCATTGGCCTCCTTGCTTTTCCTCAAAAGTAACAGACAAGCTGTTCACACAAAGTCTATATACTTACTTGCTCTGCCTAGAGCAATCTTTTCCTTTAATATTTGTATAACACTCTCCTTCACTTCCTGGGTCTTTGTGCAAATAACATCTCATAAATGAGATATAACCACCCAACACAAAATAAAATTAACTTTCATCCCAGCATTCTCCAATGGCTTTTACCTTTCTTGTATTTCTTTGTATCACTTATCACCATCAACCATCAATCATTATTCTATTACTGGTTTATTTTCTTATTTGAGACAGAGAGAGAGAGAATTGGGAGGGTGCGCAGAGGAAGAAGAAAACACCCCACTGCCTAGAAAGCCTGCTGGGGAGTTACATCCCAGGACCCTGAGATCATGACCCAAGCCAAAGGCAGTCACTCAATGGACTGAGCCACCCAGGTGCCCCTCTATTATTGGTTTATTTCACTATTATATTTCAAAAGAATGTAAGCTCTTTGTGGTCAGGTATTTTATATGTTTTATTAATTGAAGTATTCTCAGAAAAGTAGCTGGCAGATTGTAAGGGCTCACTAAACTGTATTTTGTTGTTATTATTGGGCTCCTTTATGGGCTTTACCTCTTACGCTAGAAGTCTATCCTTCAGATGTAAGCGATAAGAATAGAGCCCTGCTGCCTGTTCAAATGTGTAAAAAGCCTGTATTAAGTGGATATTTTAAAAGCTAAATGAATGGCTTAATATTTGTATATAGGGGGAAAGGGAACATTTTTTCCACAGTTTAGAAGTGGAGTTCTTTTATAGAGTTCTTGTACAAGCCTACACTATGGAACGATAATGGGCAGTTGTACATTACAATTATACAAACACTTTGGTAATTTATATCCTTTTTTAGTTATTCTTGACTGGATCATTTAATTCCTTAGGAGCATTATAGCATTTCAACTTTTCATGTTCAATAAACTTATTGGGGTTGCTACCTTTTTTATTCAAATGGAGAAATAGTCATGATTTAATCTAAATAAAGTGTTATTGATTGTGTTGTTTTCTAGGAATGAGTCGCACATGCTAGTTTAAAAGTTTTGTTAAAGTCCCAAGTCTGTCACTGATAAAAGCCTTTTGTAGATTAGTAACTTGATCAAAACGGAAAAGTTATGTAACACCAATTGTTATACTATCTTTGTTTCCATCTTGCATTGTAATAACACCCATCTTAACTCTATTTAAGACAAATCATTGCCAGATGGATTTCTGGCATTGATTGCAGGATATGAAATCTAGTATAACTAAAAGTTTTTGGTTTTAGTAGCATATAAATCAATTTAGAAAAATATATGTATTTGAATATAAGATAAAGTTTTAAATTATTTGGCAATAGTAAACTAAACTTTTTTTTGGTAAATTTTTATTTTCTAAAATTTCATTGAGCTCTCTTGCAATAAGAAACAAGTTACAAAAAATTAAGGTTTATTTACCCCAATTCAAAATTATTAGGAATATAATCATAGAGGTTGAAGTATTTAAAATATTGAACCCAAAATGTTTTATTAGGTAAATTCATGAATGCTGAGCATTCACTGTTAAAATATACTAATACTATTGATAGAAGCCTAAAATCAAATATTTATTAAATATTTATATCCATATCTTTTCATAGCTTGGTAATTCATTTCTCTAGCATTAAATAATATTCAATTGTTTGCATGTACTACACTTTCTTTGACCTTTCACTTATGGAAGGATATCTTGGTTGCTTCCAAGCTTTTGTCAGTTATGAATAAAACTACTATAGACATCTTTGTGGGTATAGATTTCATCTTCTTTGGATAAATACCAAGAGCTGCTACTGCTGAATAATCTGGCAAGAATATGTTTAGTTATGTAAGAAACTGCCAAGTTGTTTTCCATTCTTTATTCTCAATACACATGGAAGAACATTCCTGTTGCTCCACATCCTCACCAACATTTCATGTTCTGTTGTCAGTGCTCTGGATTCTGGGTATGTACTGGTGTCTCTTTTTTGTTTTAATTTGCATTTTCCTGATGACCTTTGATGTGAAGCATCTTTTTATATGCTTATTTGCCATCTGTAATATTTTCTTTTGTGAGGTATCTGCTAAGGTCTTTGGCTCATTTTTAATCCGGTTTTTCCCCCATTGTTGAGTTTTAAGGGGTCTTTGTGTATTTTTGATTAACAGTCCTTTGCCAGATGTGTATTTTGCAAATTTTTTTTCATAGTCTGTGCTTTGCCTTTTCATTCTCTTGGCATTGTGTTTCACAGAGTAGACATTTTTAAATTCAGTGCTTGTGTTTTTTAGCTAAAGTTATTGCGAAAACCAAGGTCATTTAAATTTTCTTCTATATTACCTTCTACATGTTTCATGTTTAGGTTTATAATCCAATCTGAGTTCATTTTTGTGAAGAGTGTAGGATATCTGCCTGGATTTATTTTATTTTATATTTTTAGATTTAGCTTCACCATTGCTACAGAACCATTTGTTTAAAAGATTGTATTTTGCTCTCTTGTATTGCTTTTGCTTTTCTATTATATATAAAATATAATTGATAATATATATTCTGTTGCTTTAATCTAGTCTTTCTGTGGTATTACAATATCATGCTTACAATTATCGTTATGGTAAACTTTTTTTTAAGATTTTATTTATTTATTTGACAGAGAGAGAGATCACAAATGGGCAGAGAGACAGCCAGAGAGAGAGATGAGGAGAAGCAGGCTCCCTGCTGAGCAGAGAACCCAATGCGGGACTCGATCCCTGGCCCCTGGGATCATGACCTGAGCTGGAAGGCAGAGGCTTAACCCACTGAGCCACCCAGGCGCCCAATCGTTATGGTAAACTTTGAAGTCAGTCCTCAGTCTTTGTTCTCCTTCAACACTATGTTGACTATTGTGAGTCTTTGCCTCTCCATATAAACTTTAAAATAAGTTTGTTAATATTAAAAAAAAAGAACTTGCTGGTATGCATTAATTGTATAGATAAACTTGGAAACCAGTGACCTCTTGAGCTTAGCAGGAGATAGACCATGGACATCAGTTGTCACAGTGGTGCCTCTGGCAGAACCTATTGCAAATCCCTAGGCAAAATGACACCTCAAGGATCTGAGAGAATGTCTAAGAAGTACTTGATACATCCCTTGGGTATGGTTTATTGAAGTGTCCACCTGTCTGAAAGCTGGGGAATCTAGATAAGGGAGGGAAAATTAGTTATGATAAAACATATCAACAAACATCAATAAATTTTGTAAAACTAATTGTCATGGCTCATATACAATATGACCAACAGAGGGACCATCAGAAGGAAAGCATCTTATGTTTATTGTGAAATTTTTTATTCAAAATAAAGCAATGTGAGGGGAAGACACAATGAGAAAATTACCAGTTTTTAAATGGTAAACATCTTACAAAATGGAATAGGTTTTATATTCTAAGTAGTATATTGAAAAGTAAAACATTGGGGCGCCTGGGTTGCGCAGTGGGTTGGGCTGCTGCCTTCAGCTCGGGTCATGATCTCAGGGTCCTTGGATTGAGCCCCGCATCTGGCTCTCTGCTCCGCAGGGAGCCTGCTTCCCCCCCCCTCTCTCTCTGCCTGCCTCTCTGCCTACTTGTGATCTCTGTCTCTCAAATAAATATATAAAATCTTTAAAAAAAAAGAAAAGAGAAGTAAAACATTAAAAAATAAAATTTCAATGAAAAAAATTATTTAATTTTAAAAAAAGGTTAAAAATAGCAGAACCATTTTTCTTATAACTGGAAAATACACTGTATATACATCTATCAAAATAACTTGTCATGGGGGAGCCTGGGTGGCTCAGTAGGTAAAAGCATCTGCCTTCGGCTCAGGTCATGATCCTAGGATCCTTGGATCGAGGCCCACATCGGGCTCTCAGCTCAGCAGGGAGCCTGCTTCCTCCTCTCTCTCTCTGCCTGACTCTGCCTAATTGTGATCTCTGTCAAATAAATAAATAAAAACTTTTATAATAAATATTTGAAAAAATAACTTGTCATGTGTGAAATCAGGAGCATATGGAAAAAAATAATATCTGAGGACAATACTTCTGCCATGTTTTGTGCCTTGCTAATATTTTTAAACAGTCAGGCAACTTTTAGCCTTATTGAAATACCTGCTAAGATACCTGCAGTGCCTTTTGGAGCCCTATGACTATAAAAATTAATTGCAAATATTCAAAATGTTTACTATGGTGTCACTATTTAGGGCCACCACCAAGTATGTTTCAGAAGTAAGCATAACTGTTACTCTTCCATAAGGCAAAAGGGCATATTTTCAGGAGTTCCATCTGCTGTACCAGGAGGTGAATCAAGTAATGATTTTTGTCTATAAAATAATTCACTTTTCAATCTAACATTCCTCATTCCACATTATAATAATAAAAACTAGGAGGAGACTAAAACAAACAAACAACTACAACTACAACAACCAGCTTTTCCCACAGTGGAAAAGTAAATATAACCTTAGGAGTAGCCTGAAATTTATTTTTAAATATTTTTAAGATAAACGTTTTTGTTAGAAAACCATATATTTTATATTACTAAGAAATAACAGGCAACGTTTTATGAACTTCTAAAAAGTCTAGTTACTTGTATTTATCTATTAACTCATCTCTTTATGAAGTAGAACATGATCACACCTCTTGTATCTACCCAAGTTTGTATGCTTTGGTTGTTTTATGTTTGCTATTTCCTTGCTTAATTTTTACAATATTTGATACATAATAGTATCTTTAAGTCCATCTATGGTTTCACAGAATTTGTTTGAACTTCATAAAAATGTACCATACTTTTTGCACTGTCCTTGTTTTACTTCTCTATTAGCTTTCCAAGTTTTATTCACTTTAGAGTGTGTAGCTATCATTTATTTTTACTCCTCCATAATGCTATGTTTACAAATTTGTATTTATCTGTACTTTTAAAAATATCTTAATTATATACCATTTCTCATCTCACGTAACACTCATGTTACTTCTACACTTATCAGATATTATGTAACGGAAAACCACAACTCAGCAACAATAGAACACCATTTTTCAAAATTAAATGGCTTACCAGAATTCTTTAATTCTATCCTTTATTTGTATTAGATGACCCTTTATTCTGGTATTTGGCATTGTTCATATGGAGGAAAGCTTATAAGTTGATATTCCATAAATAGAAGGATTTATTATGATTGATTAATTATTTTCATTTAGAATGCATAGAATATGGTTGATTTAATATTTCTTTCTTACTCTCTGCCTGGAACATAGTGCTATCTATACAATAGCCACTAAAATATTAAGTTAATTACCTAGACTTTAAACTGCATATTAATAGGAATAGCATACAGAACTCTTCTCAGATTGGGACACCTGGGTGGCTCAGTCAGTTAAACGCCTGAGCCTTTAGCTCGGGTCATGATCTTAGGGTCCTGGGACTCAGTTCTGCAACAGATTTCCTGCTTAGCCGGGAGTTTGCTTCTCCCTCATCCTGCTGCTCCCCCTGCTTGTGCTCTCTCTCACTCTCTCTCTTACAAATAAATAAAATTAAAAAAATAAATTCTTCTCAGATAGCTAATATAGAATATCGTCTTTGTATTCATCAAAGGGAAAGTGCCATATAATAATGAAATCCAGACTTCTTCAAATTCACTTTTTAACCAGTAAGAAAGTACTGGAAACAAGCCAAAAATGTCTTCAATGAATTAAAGAAATAGATTGATTTTCAATATCTTAATGTTTCTACTGTTAAATTGCAAGATTTTTATACTAGATATCAGTGTAAATATTCATTATACAAGGATATTCTAAAAATAAACCCGAGAAAACTACTTGATATATATGATGACAAAAACGAGTTTGACCAATGTCAGTTTGGGTAAAATTTACAACACCTACCACCTGAAACTCTTGTTCTATATGGTGCCATCTTGTGATGCTGGGCAGCGGCAGTGAGCCACAGCTCCCAGTCAGCTAGAAGATTACAGGGGTGAACACCTGATATTCTTACAAGCATTCTATATATAGAATATATATATAGAATATATATATTCTTCTTTTTTTAATGTAATATTTAATAAATTGCATGTGATATTTGATACTTTGTTATAAAATAGGCTTTGCTTAAGATGATTTTGCCCAAATGCAGGCAAATGTAAGTGTTCTGAGTATGTTTAAATAAGCTTAAGGTAAGCTATGATATTTGATTGTTTAGGGGTATTAAATGCATTTTCAATTTTTTATGTGTTTCTCTGTACATAGCCCCCTTGTAAGCTGAGGAACATCTCTATATGTATATGTAGCCTTGGTATGGCTTACATATTATTGGCATGAAACATCTAGAACAGTACGTGTGCCATAGAATTGTCTACAACATCAAACAAGTTTCTTGAAAACTTGTGCCAAAGGGGTTATGTCTTTAAGGATTCTTATTTCAGAAGGGTTCTCTCAAACGTAAGATTTTTCAGAAGTTAAGTGAAAATCTGACCAAACTAAACATTTTTCCATTTTCCCTAGTGAGCAAAGATAGCTAAAATCTATCTGCCATTTTCAACACTGTACTCAACGATTGTAATTCTAATTTAAGAACAGATTATTTATATCAAAACCACATGTTGGCCTAATCTTATACAATATTCATAAGTCACACTCAGACCCTTGGACACTTTTATTTGTTGAGTCTATATGGTACTACGGACATTCATCTTTTTTGACCTCATAGCTTCATGTATGTCTATACTTTTGAAAATACATGCATCATAGTTCCATTGTAAAATGTCTGGGTTATAAAATGTGCTATGCTATCAAAATGGTAATAAGAACATACAAATGACCTGATGTAATGAACTGGACCAGATTGCCAGATATCACATTGCATACCAGAAAGATTCAGTGGTAAGTTTTAAAATGGCCAGCTATACACTGACTGAATTATAACTCATTTAGCTTCTTTCTTTGTGTACAGTATTATACATTAGTCAGTATTATAGTAGATAAGTACTTTGGACAGATGTAAATATGCTGTAATAAAAAATGTTTTTCTTCTTTCTTTTAGTCCTTTTTACTTGTAAGACTAGCCACAAATACCACGCCTCCCCCAAAATAATTTGCAATCCAAATTTATCTCTAAATGAATTTATTGCACAGAAAAATATGTATATATATATATATATATATATATATATATATATATATACACTTACAGAAGACATGTTCAAAAATAGTTACACAACAGCAGGGCCCTAAATGTAAGCAGTATAGTTGTTTTGTTTTGTTTTGTTTTGTTTCTTTTAAAAAAAGAGGTTATGTGAAATATTAGGATTTTATTTCCAGGCGTAGTATTTCAAGACAGTTAACTACACCTATGGTGTCAACAGCCTCTTGTTGGCAGTATGATTTTATTGGCTCCATGGAATAACAGCAAGAATTTACTATTGCTTCTTTCTTTTATGACACACACAGAATAAAAAAATTGACACATTTGCTCAAGACCAACCAGAATCCTTTTAACCTATCAAAATTGATGGGAGGCCTTCACTGCCAAAGTCACTGCTGGGTTTTCACAATTCATTGCAGACAATGTGCTACTCCCATTATGATAAAGGAGAGAAGAGTCATAATCAGGGAAGAAAGCTAGATTAATACTTGTAATTATCATTGAATTATTTAGCCTGCTATAGGATTATTATTATTAGTGCCATTTGATAATTTTCTCTCATTATATTAAACACAACTGTGAGTAATTACCCTACCTAATATTTCTCTGTATTGGCTGACTAGCTAGCAAACATTCATGAAAATATCCATTAGCCACACATATAAAATGCTGCATTATGATGCTGTTGAATCAGAACATACCACTACCTGATCCTGTAGCTCTTTGAGGATTTGCAAATCAATTAATTCTATCTTTGTTGGATTCTTCCCATACAATTAGAAAATTTATAATCGAGTCCATGAACATTATTAGTTTTACCATTTTAAACCAGCAATCACACTTTGATTTTTACAACAAAAGCAGAAATATAAACACACACATTTGGATCAGTTTTCTGTTAGTCTGTCTGGACTTCAAAATCCTATTCCTCAAGATGATGCACACCAAAGTTCTGGATTAAACAAGAAATTAGATGGCACCTGAACACTTGGTTTAATATTCTCAAAAGGACTATGCAACTTCTTTCTTACATTAAGACATTGTTTTACAAAGATCCACACTTTTATAATGTTAGTATTTTTAATAATCAATAAAGTCAATTAATCATGATTAAAAATCAAACATAAAAATTTCTACTTTTTGCTTTTGCCCCCTCCATTTAGAACTTATTTATAGCCTGATAATTCAAAGGTCCCTATGTTTATGAAAATCTGGACAGAAATAGCTCTAAGATCCCATTCAGAACTTGATATTAATCTAAGTCTTTTGGCTCCATTTATCCTGAGAGCAAAGAGTAGGACAAAGGATTTGAGTACTGTTAGTTTTTCTGGGAGATTATCCAAGGTAGAAAAGAATGGGAAAGTGATACAGTGAAGAAGCAACTTTGTCAAAGAGGTACATTGTTGATATAATTGTTGTGGATAGAAAATGAAGGCTTGCTTTTACTGAAAGGTCCTGAGAAACTTCTTTAAGTTGTCCTCATGAAGACCTGAAAACTGACAATTTTACCTATGGTTCTTATTTCCACTTCACTGAGAGCTGTCCTCAGAGGACATTAACTCTCCTACACTTTTGGGTTGTGTTGGAGACATTCCAAAATGAGAGAGAGAACATGAGATCCTATCAGTGTTAAGTAACTGCAATTTCCCATGGAACTATCCACCACAGGTTTGGCTATAATCAGGAGTTGGGCCTTGATATCAGAGGGATTTGAGGCAGTATCATTTTAGGTTAATCATTATATCTGAAATTTCCAAAAACTTCAACTGATGAAACTTTGATTATAAACCTATAAATATAACAATAAATCTACAGTATTCAAATTATTTTCATAGAAATACACAAACAAAGCATCAATTGACTAATATTTAAATGTTACAAAATACTGAACTGAAAGAATTTGGTCATATAACAACGTGTAAGAAGTAGAACTTAGGTTTAGGTTAGAAGTCAGGATGCATTTGGGACTCAGTTAAGAAATTGAATGGAGGGACGCCTGGGTGGCTCAGTGGGTTAAGCCGCTGCCTTCGGCTCAGGTCATGATCCCAGGGTCCTGGGACCGAGCCCCAAATCAGGCTCTCTGCTCAGCAGGGAGCCTGCTTCCTCCTCTCTCTCTGCCTGCCTCTCTGCCTGCTTTTCATCCCTCTCTGTCAAATAAATAAATAAAATCTTAAAAAGAAATTGAATGGATGTCTGACTATCTTATAGGTTTGCTAAAAATCAGTGACTTTGTGTTCACGTGTGGCTATGCAGGAATTTTTAACTTTCTCTAAGAAGTTATTAGATTTGATTATATAATGGCAGTAAAGAATGGGGAAAAGCAAAGTACAAACCCCATAAAGACAAAGACACTGAGTATGAGAAAAGAGTAATAGATAAGAAGAATCAATGCATTTGAGGAAAATGGGAATTGAAATACACAATGATTGTTGATTTTTTTAGATGGAGAAAACAAAACTAGCTTGCAAGAAGGAAATAACAGAAGACATGCTGTGATGTGATACAGAATCCTGGAAAAGGCAGTAACGTGGAATAAAGGAGTAGGGAGAGCATATCAGGTAATTTGGATAGGAAGGAGTTAGGAGATAATTGCTTGATAAATTTTATATGGCCCACTTAAATGCACAGATTTCTCTTCTTTAATTTATATGGAGAACAGGGTGTCCTTTCTCTTCCCTTTCAGAGCACCCGAGGTGTACTCTTTCAGACTGAAAACCTAAAAAGCTCAGGACTCAGTTGCTTAAGCACAGCTGAGAGGACATATTTCAATTAAGATTTACAGTTTGCTGTAGGTAGTAGACTGTCAAAAGTGGTTTAACCATATTTTTCATTTAACAAGAAGACTACAGAGAGTGTTTTCTGGTGTTGGTTCAGAGTCTTAAGAAAGTCAAGTGAACTATCTTAGAGGTTTTCATGGCTTTTCATTCACAGTTGCAAAAATGTAATGTGTTGGTTCAGAGTCTTAAGAAAGTCAAGTGAACTATCTTAGAGGTTTTCATGGCTTTTTATTCACAGTTGCAAAAATTGCTGTTGGAGTTCTCACTATTAAGCCCACATTTCTGGCAGAAAGATAGAGGTAAAAGAGAATGATATCTTGTACGACTGATACTTTGTCATAAGGTTACAATGTAACTAGAAAAGAGACAATAAAATATTTGATGTTGTTTTAAGTTTCCTTGTTGTCAATCCCTCAGTGCTTTCTGATATTAAAGGAAAGAGTAGATGGATATTGACCTGGCAACTATCAACACCTGTCAGTCTCTCTTGGATAACCAATATCTCTATAATCTCTTCTTCCCAGTAAAAAAAATAAAATATATTCATAACCCACACTGTGCCATCTCAAGTTACTGCACCAAGATAAAATTACAATGATTTTCAGTTGTTCCAAATGGACAGAATAACCTTCCTTATGATATCATGTCTTATAAGATAGATAATTGGCTTGCTACCAATATACCCAGATGTGACTGTGGAAGAGACAGGAAAAAAAATAATAATATTTATTTATTCCTTGGGTTGACCCTGTTTACACAGATGCATTACTATTAGAAAAGGTTGGTTTGGGACATTGGAATGAATTTACTTAATGGGTCTGTATGTAATTGGGTTGGAGGAAATTTTTAATTTCTACAAAAATTATTAGAATTCGATCTTATTCTCTTTTGTTGATTTTCACATGTTAACAAAGCCAACGTTTTTGTCTAGCAGACAAGATCTTAAATCCTAACAAAACTCAATTTTTTCCTTTTTTTTTTAAAGTTTGAGAGCCTCATGTTCTCTCATGCTGCTTTAAATACAACTCAAAAAAACAAAAGGAGCTAAATGGGGCAGTAAGACCAGACTTTTTATTTTATTTTATTTATCTTATTTTTAATTAAAAAATTAAAGATTGTATTTATTTATTTGAGAGAGAGAGAGAGCATGAGTGGGGCAGGGGGATGTAGCTGCAGAGAGAGACTGAGAAATATACTCCCTAATGAGCAGGAAGCCCGAAATGGGGCTCGATCCCAGGATCCTGACTGAGATCATGACCAGAGACAAAGGCAGATACATGTGCAAAATCCCTTTTTTTCTGGGAAACAATACTTTACAAGATATGTTTGAAAAAGTACTGGGGAATCAACTTTAATCGGAGATACAAAAATTTAATTGACTTTTGTAAAGCTACAGGGATCCAAATGATGGGAATCCCAGCCCGTTTAGGTTGTGGACCACAGAGTATTCTTCTCTGTAATATTTTATTTTCTTCCATGTCTACTAACTCCAGTCCAAGTTCACTGATCTCTTTTTAGATAGTGCAAAACATGGCAAAGAATACCAAACAAGTGCCCAATATTCTACATTTATTACATCATTTCTAACATATAGAAGTGTGTTATCAAGGCTGGTTCTGTGAACGAACCTAGTTATGCTAAAGTGTGTTTCGTTCTCCAAGAAATTAAATGCATGGTTATCACACAATTATAAAATACTTGTGTCAAGAATTTTTATTCAAAAATTAATAAGAGAAGCAGATATTAAAACTAGTTCACATGGTTATTTGGGATATAAGCAGAGTTGTGCAGCAGAAGTGCTCTGGGCCCATAATTTGGGTTATAGAATTTATGTTTTCTAATGAAAAATCACTAACTTGCATTATTGTTAACAAGAATCCTGTGCATTACCATCAGTTTTCTCCATTATAACCTCTTGCTCTACAGTTTGTAAATAACTTTGTCAATAGCAAGCTAATAAACGGGGTGACTCCAATGGATTGAGATAATCTCTAGAGTTTCTGCTACATAATGAACAGGACTCCATTGAAAGGACACCTAAGAATTTATTTTGCCCCAAAATTTGATCACTTTTTTCACTGTCCTTACCTATTTTCCAAACCTAGTCCTTTTGCTTCACCTTTCAGTCTACGGACAACCCTGTATCTGACTGACTTGTTAATTCTGGGAATGTCTTGCAGATTAATTTGCTTGCCCGAGGTGGTTCCTCTAATTGATGTCTAAGAACCCTAATTAGTTAAGAAAACTTTTTTTTAACATTTTCATTGCTATTTATTATTATTATTATTATTATTGCTAATATCTCTATTATAAATAATTCACAAGGGCATCTTTCTGACAAAAGACAAAGAGCTGGCTACTAGTAGAAAAAGTACATTTAACTCTGTCAGTGAAAGTGGTAAAGGGATTTGAGAAAATAAGGCAAAGCAGTGGAATTATGTGTTAAAACTTTAAATATTATAGACACATTTACTTAATTTCTAATACTGTTGTTGCTTATAATTAAATAAGATGTTTTCCATGAACCACGCATTACAGCAAATATATTGTTTATACAGATTAAATTTTCATCAAAAGGGACGCCTGGGTGGCTCAGTTGGTTAAGCAGCTGCCTTTGGCTCAGGTCATGATCCCAGCGTCCTGGGATCGAGTCCCGCATCGGGCTCCTTGCTCGGCCGGGAGCCTGCTTCTCCCTCTGCCTCTGCCTGCCATTCTGTCTGCCTGTGCTTGCTCTCTCGCCCACTCTCTCTGATAAAGAAATAAAATCTTAAAATAAATAAATAAATTTTCATCAAAAAATTGTAAGTGTATTTTATTGTAGGATATGATAAGCATTTTGCAGATGAGAAAAGTGAAATTTAGAAAAGTATGTCTTTTCAAATCCCTCATACAATATCTGGCCTAGATAGAAGGATATACTATCACAATTGAGGAAGATAATTGAGATTACTTAAAATGATAAACTTTACTGTATAGGGTTTTTTACAAGTTTGCCACAGATTCAGATTCTTTTAAAATATATATCTATTTTGTGTAAAGAGAATGCACTGAGAAGTAAAAAGAAAGTGATATATCAGTGCTACCAACTAATGGCTATAATATCATCACCTTATTTATGAACAATGAAACAGTGTGCAATATTTAAATAAATTTAAATAAATTCCTATTTATTTTATATATTTATAAATTTAAATAAATTTCTATTTATTTATTATTAAAGAAATTCCTCTAACAAACAGTATGTTTTGAAGGTTGCTAGCAGGAAAGTGTTGTACGACATGGAAGTAATCAGAAAATGTGATCTAAAATTCTGCTTTCAAGGGCGCCTGGGTGGCTCAGTGGGTTAAAATTCTGCTTTCAAGAAGCTATAACAGTAAGTACTGAACATTAGCTATTATATGCTATGGATGAATAACTGAAATCTACATTTGAAACTAATGGTACACTATATGTTACCTAATTGAATTTTAAAAAGTTAATAAAAAAACCACTATTTTATAAAACAATATTCCCAACAGGCTCTTTTGCTTTAAAATACTCACTTTGTAATGAGAGTCATTACTTTTGTCTAGCCAATTCTTACAGCACTGTTTATCCCTTCCCTGCTTTATCCCTTCCCAGTATCAATAAAGGCTCACTTGGGTTACCTAGAAGCCATGAGAAAGCTTGTAATAGATCTGGCTGGTTTTCACCAGCAATTTGACCACCATGTGCACAGGGAAGTCTATTGATAAAGGCTTTATTGCAATAAGTTGCAAATACATGGATGATTTTGAATTCTCTTTCTTGAGGTCTTGTTTCATGATAATAAATTTAGGGTGGCTTATTGGAATGGATGTTATTAACATATCTTCATAGTTATAAGCACATGGAATTGTAAAATAGATGAACGAATGTGGCATTACTGACAACTGTCCTCATTTTGAAATCAAATTACAGTGTACTAAGATGAGGAAGCAAAGCAGATTTGGGATTATGAGTGAAATAATTTTAAAAAGTCTTGGGGTATGATCAGACTATTGGGTAATTCAGTAGAAAAATGTCAACTGATTGAGATTCTGTGTTCCCTGATTTCAGAGAGAAGTTAAGATAAATAAGTAACACGAGGAGACTAGGAAGCCAAACATAAGTGATAATTTTGTGCCAGGGTGTGTTTACATCTGTTTATCTTCTTGCTTTACCACTAAGGTTGCTCCTAGAGGAGAGTTTAAATATGTGTTGGAGCTAATCTCTGTGGATTACACAAGAAACCACATCCTACAGCTCTCCCTGAAACACCCCTTATGATTTCAATGTAATTTGGTTTTTGCATTTTTAGAAATAACAAAATACTTTGCAAACTCATCTACTTTATTACCATCACAAGTGAGTCAGCTGACTCCACATTTTAACACAGTGACAGTCACAGAGAATGGAGGAATGAGTAGAGTTATCAATATATGTGCTTTTAAGAAGTATGACAGGGTAGCAGCTATTTCCAGGAACCAAAACATGGGTCAGCAGCTGTGCAGGAAAAGTGATGGAATAAATGACTCATTTCAGAGGAGTTCTATAACATATTAGTTCTATAATGTATCTTCAGCCCCCAATTACCCGCTTTGATCTAAAGATAAGGATTTACAGTTAAGGTCCCATTTATGATTTGACTGGTGTGATCTGAATCATTTTTACTATTGTTTTGACTATTACTTGAAACCTATAGTAGTACTTGGGATATGTGTTGTGTATTCTGTGAACATGTGCTATTTTTAGATTAGATAATTTCTGTCTCGAACCCCTGTTCATTTCTTTGTTTTTGTTTATTTGATAGTGGTTTCAGTAAATGGATATATCTGAAAAATTGCAAAGCCACTATTAAAACAAGTTATTATTATATATAGCATGGAATTGCACATTCCTCCTTTGAATCCGACAGAGCTTCACCATATCCTTAACAATTTGGGAAAAACATGCTATTATTTTTCTTTATAAAATTTCTCCTGTTAGGCTGTGATGGTTGTCATCAGCAGTAACTCCTCTGAAGGCTTTGTCAAAAGAGTTGAAAAAATTGGAAAGGTGTGTGAATGAAGCTGTTTGCTGAATATAAAGAAAAGAGCATTGAAGTACAATTCACACTCTTACTTCTCCTTCTATGCTTTCAGATGTTTGACATTTGAAAATTTTGCTTCTAGAAGAGATGCCCTATATAATTCTTACTTTAAGGAGCAAGTTGCTTTTATAATTTTTTATTATTCTACCATTCCAGTATTTCCATTTAAATTAAATTCAATACCATTTAAAAAAAATCAAAAGTGCAGCCAGTATTCAATTCCTGGGCTAAATAATTTTAGAAAGCTTTGTGTTATTGAACCTACAGGGTTTTTCTGTAGTTTTAACTCTTTCTTTCTGTGATTTTTCCCATTAGTCACGTAAGTGACTGCAATATAACAGACATTGAGGATAAAGAAGGACTGAATAGAACAATCCTTGGCCTCATGAAGTTGAGAATCTAGCAAGGGAGTCAAACAATTCAATCATTCAGTGACAATTTATTGAGTGCCTGGCCTAAAATGAGCACAACAAAACCCCAGGCCAGAGGAATCATTTTAATGGGAGAGATAGATAATAGGTAAGCCAACTTTAAAAAAAAAAATCGTACTGCTTTTTCTTTAATAGAGATGCATATTTGAACTAAATAAGCACATTTTTAAAAGAGCAGTGATTGAGAAGAGGTTTTTTTAACTGAGTGGTCCGAAAGGGCCTCCCTGAAAAAGTCTGTTTTGAACAGATTTCTGAATAATATCAGCTAGGAAGCTGCGTAAAAATCTCAGGGATGGGTGATTTTTCCAGTCGAAAAACTGTAAAGGCTCCAAAGTCACAATAGAGCTATAAGTTTCTCTAATAAAGTAACTTCTGACAAAGAATGAGAAGAAATAACTAACCCAGGTTTGAAAGAAAAGGGACAGACTTTCTATGGAATTCATATTTAATTAAAGCTCTAAAGGACAAAAATACAATAGAGCAAAATTCTGGTCACGCTGATATACCTAACGAAAGTTCATAAACAAGGTGTGGGTAGCAAAGAGTGTGTGGGAATGTTGGTAAGAACAGTGGGGAAGAGTCATCCCTGAACATGTTCTTAAATGAAGCAATTCTTGGGTTGTATTAAAGGTTAAATTGGAGTTTGCCTAAGTGATTAGAGAAGGATGCCTCAGCTTATGGAAGTTCAAAGCCATAAAGATGTGATAAACTACTGCAGATATTTTCATGTATATTTGTTGTTGCTTCTAGTAATGGTGATCTAAAAACTCCTACTTAAGACAACTAAAAACCCAGACAAAATAGCTTTTAAAGTTAAAAATATCAGAATGATTATAAAAATAAGTGAGGGATTACTGGGCCAAAATACGAAATACAATGAGAGCCTAGAGATATATGCCCTGAAGCCATTTTAGCTATGAGAGCATTTGAAACTGCTAAAACACACTGAGCTGTGTTGTTCATAGACTCTTGATACTAGAGAAACAAATCCAGCAGCAATCAAATTTGAGGACTTTGGTACAACCCAAATTTAAGTTGAGATCCCCAAAGCACAAGGAGAAGCAGAAATAAGACTATAGCCTACCTTGCCTTCTGTGTAAACTGAGAAAGTCAATCACTGAATTTGGAGTATGATTGTCTTGTAGAGTCTCAGATATAAGAGAAAATTCTACCAAGGAGGACCATACCATTATTATAGCTCTTAATTATCCCTACTCAATAAGAGTTTCAAATATAATGTCTTGAACATAGCAAAATGTAACAAAGCACACAAAGAAAAACCATTAACAAGATTTGATAGACAAAATGGGATTAAGTATGATGTTAAAATGATCAATAAAGATTGTAAAATGGCTTGATTACTCTGCTCAAAGAAATGAGAGGGGAAGCAAATTGAACAAAAAACTGACACTAAAAATGATATTGAGAAAGGTTTTATAAATGAACCAAATGGATACTCTAGAACTTTAAAGATATGACAGCTAATTTAAGATACCACAGGGGTGCCTGGGTGGCTCACTTAATTAAACCTCCAATTCTTTTTCCTTTTTTTTTTAACACCTTAATTTTATTTTATCTCTTTCAATTTGGCTCAGGTCATGATGTCATGGTTGTGAAATAGAGCCCAGAGTTGGGCTCTGTGCTGAGCCTGGAGCCTGCTTAAGATTCTTTTCCCTTCTTTTTCTATCCCTCCCTGCACTCTCACTTGCTCACTCTCTCTTGCTTGCAAATAAATAGATAGATAGATAGATAATAGACAAAGCAAAATAAAAGCAGATTATGAAAATAAATATAAAGATTTTGAAATGAAAACAAGTTCAAAATAAAATAGAGAAGACCTACACAGCTAAAAGTTCATTCAGAAAATCTACTATTAAAGAAGTCAGTATGACACAGTGTTAAGATATCAAAAGATTTGAGCATGTACTTTACAGAAAGGGTAATCCAAATGGCCACTCATAGGTAAAAACTGTTTATCTTTATTATGAATCTGGAATTAAATTAAATTAAATTAAAAATAAATTAAAACCTAAAATGACATACTATTACACACTTACCATATTGGGCAACAGTAAAATTGCCTTGCAAGAATGTGAAAGAATGAAAGTGCCCATAATAAAAACATTTGAGGTAAGTTGGACAATATTTAGAAAACTTAAAAATAAAAATAAAAATTTGGTCCATTCCTAGAAATACAACATGGAACTAAATGAATATTTTCACCAGGATATGCAAACAGATGATTATAGCTATTTCATTCATAACAGCAGATCAGTAGTGGTCTATTTGCACAATGTTACATTAAATAAGAGAGAATATTAACAAACTGGGAGGAGGGGCTAGGTTGTTATCAGAAACAGATCTTCTATGGTGCTGATTATGTTCTATTTCTCAAAATCTTTAAGTTAAAAAAGTTTTCAAATTTATATCTAGATAGATAGATGATAGATAGACAGATATCCCAGAAGCTGCAATGCTAGGCTAAGACCAGGCTTTAAAGGGCTTTTCTATACTCTACTAAATACTTGAAACCATTCATTATATCATAGCTCAGTGTTCAAATCTCCATTTGTTTCCTCAGGTTCCTAATATTTACCTTAAGGTGACCTGATTCAGACTTTTGATCACCTTTGTCTAAATATTTCTATTTTAACAAAGTCCTTTTTAACACTGAGAGACTAAAACTTAGAAAAATACTCTGATTGTTATCTCACTAGGGTGGAAAATATATAGTTACCCATTAACTAATGATATCCATGTCTACATTAGATCCGTGGCATTTTTAATTCTTGGGAGCTTTTGGTTAAATGAAATTTTTAAGCTTCCTTTAAAGGAAGCTTTAAGCCATCACCACATGAATAAAATTAAAGAACCAAATGAAAACAGGCCAAGTATTTACAGAGTAATAGAATGTGCAGTGGAAAGAGTACAATTCTGAAATCATAAAGCCTAAATTAGTGTGATGCATTTTTGCTACCCATGTAATCATAAACCAGTTATCTAAATGTGTTAGCCTCAGTTTTTTCACCCATGAAATGGTGATGATAATACTTATTATGCAGCGTTGTTGTGTGGATGTGATGAAGCATGGAGCATGAGAGTCTCATATTCCATGCTAAAATGATAGCTATTTTTATACTTATAATAATTCTAGTAATAGTAATTAAATTGTTCAAAATGGTAATATTCATTTATATTGAGGCATTGTATTGACTATTATTAGACACATTTACCAACATAAATTTCATTTTACTTTACCCCCTCTGAGGATATATATTCCCTAATTCAATATGAATCTCCTTATGAATAATAATTATCATAATAAATATGCTGATTTTTCTTCTATTTGTTTTTAAGGAGGTATCCTTTACTGTTGAACATAAAGAAACTTAAGCAAGTCTGTCTTATTCAAACTTTGCATGCTGCTTTCTTATGAAACTAGATTATAGAGTTGTATGAAATAAATTCATGCAGTTAAGACATTGATGTTTGGAACACTGGGTGGTCAGTTTAGTATTTCAAAAGAAGATTTTAAATTTAAACCTTAAAACTGAGCTCTTTCAGCCTTTTTTATAGACCATCCTTCATGCTTCATAAGTACTCCTCCATTGTAAACTAAGTAATAGTTTTTGTCACAGTGTATATAACAAAAATGGATTTTATATTCTATTATTTCAGAGTTAGTTGCAGTTTCTACTGCCTTACTTCCTTTTTTGAAAAATAGATTAATTCTACAAAAAGTTTTTTCCAGCTTTATTGAAAAAAATCGACATATTTGTAAATTTAAGAAATGATTTCTTATAACATTGCAAACTTTTAACATTGTGTAAATTTTGTACAATTTGATAAATTGGTATACATCTTTATTGCAATATAATCTACACAAAAATGTTAATACATCTACTATCTCGTATAGTTGCCACTGTTTTTTATGCATGTATCGTAAGGAATTTTAAGATCTACTCTCTTAGCAACTTTTATGTATATAGTATAGTAGAGATAAACTTCAGAGGTCTTGTGGGTTTTGTTCCAGACTGCCTCAATAAAGTGATTATCTCAATAAACTAAGTCAAATTATTATATGTTTTGGTTTCCCAGTGCATATAAAAAATTATGTTTCCCAGTGCATATAAAAAATAAAAACTATACTGCACTGTTCAAAAGCATTAGGTTTTTAAAGAAAATCAATGTATATACCTTAAGTACACTAGTTCTGAGTTTTCAGTGGGTCATAATTACTGATCACAGATCACCATAACAAATACAATAATAATGAAAAAACTTGATATATTGCAAGAATTACCAACATGTGACAAAGAGACACAAAATGAACAAATGTTGTTAGAAAAATGGTGGCAGCAGACCTCTTTTATACAAGATTACTATAAACTTTCAACTTGTAAGAATGTGATATATGCAAAGTTTATTAAAGGGAAGCACAATAAATAAAAAGTATGTATATCTTATTAACTATGATCATCATGCTGTACATTAGATCCCCAGAACTTTTTCATATTATAGTTGCAAGTTTGCACCCTTGGACCACCTTACTCCACCCCAGGTTCACCCCTTGTCAACTCAACTCTAAGTTTCCATTAGTTTTCCTTTTCCTCAGATTCTGTATGTAAGGGATATCATAATACATAAATTAAAAAAATATATAAAATCTTTGAAATATTTCACTTAGAATAATACCTTCAAGATCCATCCATGCTGTTGTAAATGGCAGTATTTCTTAATTTTTCATGGTTAAGTAGTATTCCGTAGTATATATTTACCATACTTATTTTACTCATTCATCCATTAATGGATACTGAAGTTATTTCCATCTCTTGCTTAGAGTTAATAATTTTATAATAAACATAAGAGTGCAGATATGTCTTTGAACAGTGAACTTTGTTTTCTTTAGATAGATACCTAGAAGTGGGATTACTGAATCATATGGTAATTTTACTTTTAATATGAATAATCTCCATACTGTTTTCCATACAAATTTATATCTCTATTACAGTGCATAAGTTCCCCGTTTTCTCCAATATTTACCAAAATTGGTTAGTTTCAATTTTTTGGTAGTATATATTCTAATATCTTAATGCGTTTTTCAGAGGTAAACAACAACAACAACAACATAAGGACTTTGCCCTGAGATTTTTACGTTGAGCACTTTTTAATGCTCCTGTTGGTCATTTATATAACTTTTTTGAAAAAAAAGTCTATTGAGATCCTTTTGCTATTTTTTTAATCATATATTTTTTTTCTATTTGTATCTGTTGGTTATTAACCTCTTTTCAGATATAAGATTCGTAAGTATTTTCTTACATTCTGTGGATTGTGTTTTCATTCTCTCTCCCTTTTTTTGGCAATGCAGAAACGTTAGTTTGATGTAATACCATTTATTTATTTTTGCTTTTTTTGCTTGTGTTTTTGGTCTGGTATCCAAAAAACTATTGGCAATACCAATGTCAAGGAGAATTTTTCCTATGTTTTCCTTTAGGAAATTTAGTTTCATGCATCACCTTTAAGTCTTTAATCTATTTCAAGTTCAGACTTATGAGTGATATAAGGTTCCCTTTTCATACTGTTTATGTGACTATTCAGTTTTAAATATCATTTATTGAACAGGCTATCTTTCCCCATTACATATGTTGGCCCCTGTCAAATATTAGGTGACTGTATGAAAGGATTTATTTCTGGACTCTCAATTCTGTCTACTTGTTTATTGGTCTGTTTTTATGCCAGTATACTTTATTGTTTTGAGCATGAGGGCTTTGTAGTATAGTTTCAAATCAAGAAGTGTAATCTCCCTTCTTCATTCTTTCTCAGAACTGCTTTGATTATTTGTTGTCTTTCATGGTCTCATATAAACTTTAGGATTCTTTACTTACTTCTGTAAAACAATAATATTGGATTTTTTTTAAGATTTTTAATTTATTTATTTGACAGAGAGAGATGACAAGCAGGCAGAGAGGCAGGCAGAGAGAGAAGAGGAAGCAGGCTTCCTGCTGAGCAGAGAGCCTGATGCGGGGCTCGATCCCAGGACCCTGGGATCATGACCAGGTTCACCCCTTGTCAACTCAACTCTAAGTTTCCATTAGTTTCCTTTTCCTCAGATTCTGTATGTAAGGGATATCATAATACATAAATTAAAAAAATATATAAAATCTTTGAAATATTTCATCAAGCATAATACCCTCTAGTTCCATCCACGTCATCACAAATAGCAGGATTTCATTTCTTTTGATGGCTGCATAGTATTCCATTGAACATATATACCACATCTTATTTATTGATTCATCTGTTGAAGGACATTTAGTTTCTTTCCATAGTTTAACTATTGTGGACATTGCTGCTATAAACATTTGGGTGCATGTGCCCCTTCAGAATGCCACGTTTGTATCTGTAGGGTATATACCCAGTACTACAAGCACTGGGTCATAGGGTAGTTCTATTTTCAGCTTTTTGAGGCACGTCCACGCTGTTTTCCAGAGTGGTTGCACCAGCTTGCATTCCCACATACAGTGTAGGAGGGTTGCCCTTTCTCCACATCCTCGCCAGCATCTGTCATTGACTGACTTGTTCATTTTAGCCATTCTGAACGGTGTGAGGTGGTATCTCATTCTGGTTTTGATTTGTATTTCCCTGATGCCGAGTGATGTGGAGCATTTTTTCATGTGTCTGTTGGCCATTTGGATGTATTCTTTGCAGAAATGTCTGTTCATGTCCTCTGCCCATTTCTTCATTGGATTATTTGTTTTTAGGGTGTTGAGTTTGATAAGCTCTTTATAGATTTTGGATACTGGCCCTTTATCTGGTATGTCATTTGCAAATATCTTCTCCCAGATAACTTCTGACAGTGATCTTTTGGCTTTGTTAACTGTTTCCTTTGCAGTGCAAAAGCTTTTGGATCTGATGAAATCCCAATAGTTCATTCTTGCCCTTGCTTCCCTGGCCTTTCGCGATGTTCCTAGGAGGAAGTTGCTGCTGCTGAGGTCAAAGAAGTTGCTACCTGTTCTCTCCTCAAGGACTATGATGGATTCCTTTCTCACATTATGCTTCTTCATCCATTTCCAGTCGATTATAATGTATGGTGTTAGGATGGTCCAATTTCATTTTCTGCATGTGGCTGTTCAATTTTCCAGACCCCAAGGCCAATGGCTCCTTCTCTTCCCCAGGGACAGTGTGCTGTGCCTACCCCACACTTGCTCCTGGGGAGCGCAGTGACAGACGTGTGCAACCATGCATCTCTCCCATGCAGAGGGGATGCCCAGGCAAAGAGGATTTCGCTTCATGCGGGTTTATTACACCGTGCTGTGGAGACTAGCTCCGGCAAGCAGCAGGCAGCATCCCACAGACCCGACTCTGATTTCCCAAAGAATGCTGTGCTTTCCCAGAGGGGATGCCCGGGCAAAGAGGCTTTCGCTCTATGCGGGTTTCTCCAAAAGTGCTGTGAATACTAGGCTAAGGCAAGCAACAAAAGCAGCCCACAGAACCGACTCTGATTTCCCAGCGACGGCCATGCTTTGCAGAGGTTTTCAGCTTGGCGCGAACCGCACTTCGCTACTGCTTCCTCAGCAAGGCTGTGGTCGTTTGCTCTGTCGCGGCAGGAAAGAAGAGCCGCGGGAGAGCTGGTGCCTCTTGGTCCTTGCTTTCCCGGGCTCCAAGTTCGCGCCCGGGGTTCACCTTGCTAAGCCGAACTAAGCAGACACAGTCACAACCCTGCAGCAGCGTGCGTGGCCTAGCATGGCACTCTATGCCTATTACCATCTCCTGGCGTAGGTAAGGCTTTGCCTTTTGCTCCGGCGCTCGGGCAGACTCGGGGTCTAGGCCAGTGCCTTCACCATAGGAGAGAGGAGGCGACAGGATTCCTGCACCGGGACCGAGCACTGGGATGGGGAACAGTGGGGACTGTCTCCACTCTTTCCCCGGCACACCCCCTGCCACCCACAATGCTGCCATATCTTGATGGAAGACGGCATCTGACTGCACGTTTCTCCATGGGGTTGTTTCTGCGAGTTCCGGGTATGGCAACTGGTGGCAAGCCCAAGTCTGCCCTTGGGACAGGTGGCCAAAAAAATGCTTTCCCCTTGGGACCAGAGGCACAGGACAGGCCTGCCTTCTGCCTAGACTCCTTCCTCAGAGTGGAGCACGCACCCATGCCCTTGTCGTCCCCTCATGTCTCCTTAGCAGCCAGGCTTCAATCTCTCCGCACAGGGAGCAGAGGACACTTGTCTTCTCATGGCCTGCTATTCGTGCCTCGGCAGGCTATTCTGACTCCCGAGCGTTTCCAGACCCCTCGGCCAAGGGATCCTTCTCTTCCCCGTGGGCGGCGTGCTGTGCCTTCCCCAAAATTGCTCCTGGGGAGCGCGGTGACAGACGTGTGCAACCATGCTTCTCTCTCAGGCAGAGGGGATGCTAGGGCAAAGAGGATTTCGCTCCATGCGGGTATCTTCCACCATGTTGCCGAGACTCGCTCAGGCAAGCAGCAGCAGCATCCCCAAACCCAACTCAGATTTCCCAATGAATGCTGTGCTTTCCTAAGGGAGAGGTCCAGGCAAAGAGGCTTTCGCTGTATGCGGGTTTCTCCCACCGCGAGACTGGGCTCAGGGAAGCAGCAGCAGGCCTGACAACATTTCTCAGCGAATGCTGTGCTTTCGCAGAGGCTTTGGTTGGAGCGAACCGCACTTCGCTGCTGCTTCCTCAGCAAGGCTTTGGTCGTTCGCTCTTTCGCAGCAGGGACGAAGAGCCGCGGGAGAGCTGGTGCCTCTTGGGCCTTGCTTTCGCGGGCTCCAAGTTCGCGCCTGGGTTTCACTTGCTAAGCCGAACTAGGCAGACACAGTCACAACCCTGCAGCAGCGTGCGTGGCCTAGCATGGCACTCTATGCCTAATTCCATCTCCTGGCCTAGGTAAGGCTTTGCCTTTTGCTCCGGCGCTCGGGCAGACTCGGGGTCTAGGCCAGTGCCTTCACCACAGGAGAGAAGAGGCAACAGGATCCTGCACACGGCCCGGGCACTGGGATGGGGAACTGTGGGGGACTGTCTCCACTCTTTCCCTGCCGCACCCCCTGTCTCCTACAATGCTGCCAAATCTTGGTGGAAGATGGCATCTGACTGACCGTTTCTCCATGGGGTTGTTTCTGCAAGTTCCAGGTATGGCACCTGGTGGCAAGCCCAATTCTGCCCTTGGGACAGGTGGCCAAAGAGATGCTTTCCCCTTGGGACAAGAGGCACAGGACAGGCCTGCCTTCTGCCCAGACTACTTCCTCAGATTGGAGCACGCGACCCAGCCTAGTCATCCCCTCATGTCTCCTTAGCAGCCAGGCTCCCATCTCTCCGCACAGGGAGCGGGTGACACATGTCTGGCCACCGGCCTGCATTTCGTGCCGCGGAAGGCTATCCTGTCCCGAGCGTTTCCCGACCCCAAGGCCAAGGGATCCTTCTCTTCCCCGGGGGCGGCGTGCTGTGCCTTCCCCACACTTGCTCCTGGGGAGCGTGGTGACAGACGTGAGCAACCATGCTTCTCTCTCAGGCAGAAAGGATGCTAGGGCAAAGAGGATTTCGCTCCATGCGGGTATCTTCCAACATGCTGCGGAGACTCGCTTAGGCAAGCAGCAGCAGCATCCCCAAACCCAACTCTGATTTCCCAACGAATGCTGTGCTTTCCAAGGGGCGATGCCAAGGCAAAGGGGCTTTCGCTGTATGCGGGTTTCTCCCACCGCGAGACTGGGCTCAGGCACGCAGCAGCAGCCCCCAAAACATTTCTCGGGGAATGCTGTCCTTTCGCAGAGGCTTTGGTTTGGAGCAAACAGCACTTCGCCACTGCTTCCTCAGCAAGGCTTCTGTCGCGTCAGGGAAGAAGAGCTGCGGGAGAGCTGGTGCCTCTTGGGCCTTGCTTTCCCTGGCTCCATGTTCGCGTCCTGGGTTCACCCTGCCAGGCCGAACTAAGCAGACACAGTCACAACCGTGCAGTAGCGCGCTTAGCCTAGGATGGCACTCCATGCACACTACCATCTCCCGGTGTAGGCATCGCTTGGCCTTTTACTCTGGCGCTCAGGCCGACTCGCGGACTAGGCCTGTGCTTTCCCCACAGGAAGGAGAGGTGACAGGATCCCTGCACACCGCCCGTGCACTGAATAGGGAGCTTTGGGGGACTGTCACCACTCCTTCCCCTTAAAACCCGGGCCTCCTCCAAGCTTCTACATCCCGGAGGAAGACGGCATCTGATGGCCAGGTCTTTCTGGGAGTTGTTTCTCGAGTTTAGGGTAGGCGCCTGGTGGCAAGCTCATGGCTCCACCACGGTCAGGTGGCCAAGGAGCTGCTGTCTCCTTGGGCCCAAAGTCTCAGGACAGGCATGCTTTCTGCCCAGACTCCTTCCTCAGAGTGGAGCCCTTTCCCCTGCCCTAATCTCCCCCTCGTGTCTCCTTAGCAGCCCGGCTTCCTTCGCTCTGCAGAGACAGATGTGTCCCTTTCCTTAAGGCTCTTTCCACAGGCACCACCGCGCTTCTCTCTCAGGCAGAGCGGATGCCCAGGCAAAGAGGATTTCGCTCCATGCGGGTTTATTCCACCGTGCAGTGGAGACTAGCTCCGGCAAGCAGCAGGCAGCATCCCAAGACCCGACTCTGTATTCCAGAGAATGCTGTGCTTTCCCAGAGAGGATGCCCCGGCAAAGAAGCTTTCACTCTATGCGGGTTTCTCCCATCGTGCTGCGAATACTAGGCTAAGGCAAGCAACAAAACTAGCCCACAGAACCGACTCTGATTTCCCAGCGACTGCTATGCTTTCGCAGAGGTTTTCTGCTTGGCGCAAACTGCACTTCGCTGCTGCTTCCTCAGCAAGGCTTTGGTCTTTCACTCTGTCGCGGCAGGAAAGAAGAGCCGCGGGAGAGCTGGTGCCTCTTGGGCCTTGTTTTCCCGGGGTCCAAGTTCGCGCCCGGGGTTCACCTTGCTAAGCCAAACTAAGCAGACACAGTCACAACCCTGCAGCAGAGTGCGTGGCCTAGCATGACACTCTATGCCTATTACCATCTCCTAGCGTATGTAAGGCTTTGCCTTTTGCTCCGGCGCTCGGGCAGACTCGGGGTCAAGGCCAGTGCCTTGACCACAGGAGAGAGGAGGCGACAGGATCCCTGCACAGGGCCCGAGCACTGGGATGGGGAACGGTGGGGACTGTCTCCACTCTTTCCCCGGCACACCCCGGCCACCCACAATGCTGCCATATCTTGGTGGAAGACGGCATCTGACTGCACGTTTCTCCATGGGGTTGTTTCTGCGAGTTCCGGGTATGGCACCTGGTGGCAAGCCCAAGTCTGCCCTTGGGTCAGGTGGCTAAAGAGATGCTTTCCCCTTGGGACAAGAGGCACAGTACAGGCCTGCCTTCTGCCCAGACTCCTTCCTCAGAGTGGAGCACGCACCCATGCCCTTGTCTTCCCCTCATGTCTCCTTAGCAGCCAGGCTTCAATCTCTCCGCACAGGGAGGAGAGGACACTTGTCTTCTCATGGCCTGCTGTTCGTGCCTCGGCAGGCTATTCTGCTTCCCGAGCTTTTCCAGACCCCAAGGCCAAGGGATCCTTCTCTTCCCCGGGGGCGGCGTGCTTTGCCTTCCCCAAAATTGCTCCTGGGGAGCGCGGTGACAGACGTGAGCAACCATGCTTCTCTCTCAGGCAGAGGGGATGCTAGGACAAAGAGGATTTCGCTCCATGCGGGTATCTTCCACCATGTTGCCGAGACTCGCTCAGGCAAGCAGCAGCAGCATCCCCAAACCCAACTCTGATTTCCCAACGAATGCTGTGCTTTCCTAAGGGAGAGGTCCAGGAAAAGAGGCTTTCGCTGTATGCGGGTTTCTCCCACCGCAAGACTGGGCTCAGGGAAACAGCAGCAGCCCGCACAACATTTCTCAGCGAATGCTGTGCTTTCGCAGAGGCTTTGGTTTGGAGCGAACAGCACTTCGCCGCTGCTTCCTCAGCAAAGCTTCAGTCGAGTCAGGGAAGAAGAGCTGCGGGAGAGCTGTTGCCTCTTGGGCCTTGCTTTCCCTGTCTCCATGTTCGCGCCCGGATTTCACTTTGCTAAGCCGAACTAGGCAGACACAGTCACAACCCTGCAGCAGCGTGCGTGGCCTAGCATGGCACTCTATTCCTAATTCCATCTCCTGCTCTGGTAAGGCTTTGCCTTTTGATCCGGTGCTCGGGCAGACTCGGGGTCAAGGCCAGTGCCTTCACCACAGGAGAAAGGAGGCAACAGGATCCCTGCACACGGCCCGGGCACTGGGATGGGGAACTGTGGGGCCTGTCTCCACTCCTTCCTCGCCGCACCCCCTGTCACCCACAATGCTGCCACATCTTGGTGGAAGATGGCATCTGACTGACCGTTTCTCCATGGGGTTGTTTCTGCAAGTTCCAGGTATGGCACCTGGTGGCAAGCCCAAGTCTGCCCTTGGGACAGGTGGCCAAGGAGATGCTGTCCCCTTGGTAACAGAGGCACAGGACAGGCCTGCCTTCTGCCCAGACTCCTTAGAGTGGAGCACGCGCCCCTGCCCTAGTCGTCCCCTCATGTCTCCTTAGCAGCCAGGCTTCCATCTCTCCGCACAGGGAGCGGGTGACACATGTCTGGCCACCGGCCTGCATTTCGTGCCGCGGCAGGCTATCCTGTTCCCGAGCGTTTCCCGACCCCAAGGCCAAGGGATCCTTCTCTTCCCCGGGGGCGGCGTGCTGTGCCTTCCCCACACTTGCTCCTGGGGAGCGTGGTGACAGACGTGAGCAACCATGCTTCCTCTCAAGCAGAAAGGATGCTAGGGCAAGAGGATTTCGCTCCATGCGGGTATCTTCCAACATGCTGCGGAGACTCGCTTAGGCAAGCAGCAGCAGCATCCCCAAACCCAACTCTGATTTCCCAACGAATGCTGTGCTTTCCAAGGGGCGATGCCCAGGCAAAGGGCTTTCGCTGTATGCGGGTTTCTCCCACCGCGAGAGTGGGCTCAGGCACGCAGCAGCAGCCCCCAAAACATTTCTCGGGGAATGCTGTCCTTTCGCAGTGGCTTTGGTTTGGAGCAAACAGCCCTTCGCCACTGCTTCCTCAGCAAGGCTTCTGTCGCGTCTGGGAAGAAGAGCTGCGGGAGAGCTGGTGCCTCTTGGGCCTTGCTTTCCCTGGCTCCATGTTCGCGTCCTGGGTTCACCCTGCCAGGCCGAACTACGCAGACACAGTCGCAACCGTGCAGTAGCGCGCTTAGCCTGGGATGGCACTCCATGCACAATACCATCTCCCGGTGTAGGCATCGCTTGGCCTTTTACTCTGGCGCTCAGGCAGACTCGCGGACTAGGCCTGTGCTTTCCCCACAGGAAAGGAGAGGTGACAGGATCCCTGCACACCGCCCGTGCACTGAATAGGGAGCTTTGGGGGGACTGTCACCACTCCTTCCCCTTAAAACCCGGACCTCCTCCAAGCTTCTACATCCCGGAGGAAGACGGCATCTGATGGCCAGGTCTTTCTGGGAGTTGTTTCTCGAGTTTAGGGTAGGCGCCTGGTGGCAAGCCCATGGCTCCACCACGGTCAGGTGGCCAAGGAGCTGCTGTCTCCTTGGGCCCAAAGGCTCAGGACAGGCAAGCTTTCTGCCCAGACTCCTTCCTCAGAGTGGAGCCCTTTCCCCTGCCCTAATCTTCCCCTCGTGTCTCCTTAGCAGCCCGGCTTCCTTCGCTCTGCAGGGACAGATGTGTCCCTTTCCTTAAGGCTCTTTCCACAGGCACCACCGCGCTTCTCTCTCAGGCAGAGCGGAAGCCCAGGCAAAGAGAATTTCGCCCCATGCGGGTTTATTCCACCGTGCAGGGGAGACTAGCTCCGGCAAGCAGCAGGCAGCATCCCACAGACCCGACTCTGATTTCCCAGAGAATGCTGTGCTTTCCCAGAGGGGATGCCCCGGCCAAGAAGCTTTCGCTCTATGCGGGTTTTTCCCATTGTGCTGTGAATACTAGGCTAAGGCAAGCAACAAAAGCAGCCCACAGAACCGACTCTGATTTCCCAGCGACTGCTATGCTTTCGCAGAGGTTTTCAGCTTGGCACAAACCGCACTTCGCTTCTGCTTCCTCAGCAAGGCTTTGGTCGTTTGCTCTGTCGCGGCTGGAAAGAAGAGCCGCGGGAGAGCTGGTGCCTCTTGGGCCTTGTTTTCCCGGGCTCCAAGTTCGCGCCCGGGGTTCACCTTGCTAAGCCGATCTAAGCAGACACAGTCACAACCCTGCAGCAGCGTGCGTTGCCTAGCATGACACTCTTTGCCTATTACCATCTCCTGGCGTAGGTAAGGCTTTGCCTTTTGCTCCGGCGCTCGGGCAGACTCGGGTCAAGGCCAGTGCCTTCACCACAGGAGAGAGGAGGCAACAGGATCCCTGCACAAGGCCCGAGCACTGGGATGGGGAACAGTGGGGACTTTCTCCACTCTTTCCCCGGCACACCCCGGCCACCCACAATGCTGCCACATCTTGGTGGAAGACGGCATCTGACTGCACGTTTCTCCATGGTGTTGTTTCTGCGAGTTCCGGGTATGGCACCTGGTGGCAAGCCCAAGTCTGCCCTTGGGACAGGTGGCCAAGGAGATGGTGTCCCCTTGGTAACAGAGGCACAGGACAGGCCTGCCTTCTGCCCAGACTCCTTAGAGTGGAGCACGCGCCCCTGCCCTAGTCGTCCCCTCATGTCTCCTTAGCAGCCAGGCTTCCATCTCTCCGCACAGGGAGCGGGTGACACATGTCTGGCCACCGGCCTGCATTTCGTGCCGCGGCAGGCTATCCTGTTCCCGAGCGTTTCCCGACCCCAAGGCCAAGGGATCCTTCTCTTCCCCGGGGGCGGCGTGCTGTGCCTTCCCCACACTTGCTCCTGGGGAGCGTGGTGACAGACGTGAGCAACCATGCTTCTCTCTCAGGCAGAAAGGATGCTAGGGCAAAGAGGATTTCGCTCCATGCGGGTGTCTTCCAACATGCTGCGGAGACTTGCTTAGGCAAGCAGCAGCAGCATCCCCAAACCCAACTTTGATTTCCCAAAGAATGCTGTGCTTTCCAAGGGGAGATGCCCAGGCAAAGGGGCTTTCGCTGTATGCGGGTTTCTCCCACCGCGAGAATGGGCTCAGGCACGCAGCAGCAGCCCCCAAAACATTTCTCGGGGAATGCTGTCCTTTCGCAGAGGCTTTGGTTTGGAGCAAACAGCACTTCGCCACTGCTTCCTCAGCAAGGCTTCTGTCGCGTCTGGGAAGAAGAGCTGCGGGAGAGCTGGTGCCTCTTGGGCCTTGCTTTCCCTGGCTCCATGTTCGCGTCCTGGGTTCACCCTGCCAGGCCGAACTACGCAGACACAGTCGCAACCGTGCAGTAGCGCGCTTAGCCTGGGATGGCACTCCATGCACAATACCATCTCCCGGTGTAGGCATCGCTTGGCCTTTTACTCTGGCGCTCAGGCAGACTCGCGGACTAGGCCTGTGCTTTCCCCACAGGAAAGGAGAGGTGACAGGATCCCTGCACACCGCCCGTGCACTGAATAGGGAGCTTTGGGGGGACTGTCACCACTCCTTCCCCTTAAAACCCGGACCTCCTCCAAGCTTCTACATCCCGGAGGAAGACGGCATCTGATGGCCAGGTCTTTCTGGGAGTTGTTTCTCGAGTTTAGGGTAGGCGCCTGGTGGCAAGCCCATGGCTCCACCACGGTCAGGTGGCCAAGGAGCTGCTGTCTCCTTGGGCCCAAAGGCTCAGGACAGGCAAGCTTTCTGCCCAGACTCCTTCCTCAGAGTGGAGCCCTTTCCCCTGCCCTAATCTTCCCCTCGTGTCTCCTTAGCAGCCCGGCTTCCTTCGCTCTGCAGGGACAGATGTGTCCCTTTCCTTAAGGCTCTTTCCACAGGCACCACCGCGCTTCTCTCTCAGGCAGAGCGGAAGCCCAGGCAAAGAGAATTTCGCCCCATGCGGGTTTATTCCACCGTGCAGGGGAGACTAGCTCCGGCAAGCAGCAGGCAGCATCCCACAGACCCGACTCTGATTTCCCAGAGAATGCTGTGCTTTCCCAGAGGGGATGCCCCGGCCAAGAAGCTTTCGCTCTATGCGGGTTTTTCCCATTGTGCTGCGAATACTAGACTAAGGCAAGCAACAAAAGCAGCCCACAGAACCGACTCTGATTTCCCAAAGACTGCTATGCTTTCGCAGAGGTTTTCAGCTTGGCACAAACCGCACTTCGCTTCTGCTTCCTCAGCAAGGCTTTGGTCGTTTGCTCTGTCGCGGCTGGAAAGAAGAGCCGCGGGAGAGCTGGTGCCTCTTGGGCCTTGTTTTCCCGGGCTCCAAGTTCGCGCCCGGGGTTCACCTTGCTAAGCCGATCTAAGCAGACACAGTCACAACCCTGCAGCAGCGTGCGTTGCCTAGCATGACACTCTTTGCCTATTACCATCTCCTGGCGTAGGTAAGGCTTTGCCTTTTGCTCCGGCGCTCGGGCAGACTCGGGGTCAAGGCCAGTGCCTTCACCACAGGAGAGAGGAGGCAACAGGATCCCTGCACAAGGCCCGAGCACTGGGATGGGGAACAGTGGGGACTTTCTCCACTCTTTCCCCGGCACACCCCGGCCACCCACAATGCTGCCACATCTTGGTGGAAGACGGCATCTGACTGCACGTTTCTCCATGGTGTTGTTTCTGCGAGTTCCGGGTATGGCACCTGGTGGCAAGCCCAAGTCTGCCCTTGGGACAGGTGGCCAAGGAGATGGTGTCCCCTTGGTAACAGAGGCACAGGACAGGCCTGCCTTCTGCCCAGACTCCTTAGAGTGGAGCACGCGCCCCTGCCCTAGTCGTCCCCTCATGTCTCCTTAGCAGCCAGGCTTCCATCTCTCCGCACAGGGAGCGGGTGACACATGTCTGGCCACCGGCCTGCATTTCGTGCCGCGGCAGGCTATCCTGTTCCCGAGCGTTTCCCGACCCCAAGGCCAAGGGATCCTTCTCTTCCCCGGGGGCGGCGTGCTGTGCCTTCCCCACACTTGCTCCTGGGGAGCGTGGTGACAGACGTGAGCAACCATGCTTCTCTCTCAGGCAGAAAGGATGCTAGGGCAAAGAGGATTTCGCTCCATGCGGGTGTCTTCCAACATGCTGCGGAGACTCGCTTAGGCAAGCAGCAGCAGCATCCCCAAACCCAACTTTGATTTCCCAAAGAATGCTGTGCTTTCCAAGGGGAGATGCCCAGGCAAAGGGGCTTTCGCTGTATGCGGGTTTCTCCCACCGCGAGAATGGGCTCAGGCACGCAGCAGCAGCCCCCAAAACATTTCTCGGGGAATGCTGTCCTTTCGCAGAGGCTTTGGTTTGGAGCAAACAGCACTTCGCCACTGCTTCCTCAGCAAGGCTTCTGTCGCGTCTGGGAAGAAGAGCTGCGGGAGAGCTGGTGCCTCTTGGGCCTTGCTTTCCCTGGCTCCATGTTCGCGTCCTGGGTTCACCCTGCCAGGCCGAACTACGCAGACACAGTCGCAACCGTGCAGTAGCGCGCTTAGCCTGGGATGGCACTCCATGCACAATACCATCTCCCGGTGTAGGCATCGCTTGGCCTTTTACTCTGGCGCTCAGGCAGACTCGCGGACTAGGCCTGTGCTTTCCCCACAGGAAAGGAGAGGTGACAGGATCCCTGCACACCGCCCGTGCACTGAATAGGGAGCTTTGGGGGGACTGTCACCACTCCTTCCCCTTAAAACCCGGACCTCCTCCAAGCTTCTACATCCCGGAGGAAGACGGCATCTGATGGCCAGGTCTTTCTGGGAGTTGTTTCTCGAGTTTAGGGTAGGCGCCTGGTGGCAAGCCCATGGCTCCACCACGGTCAGGTGGCCAAGGAGCTGCTGTCTCCTTGGGCCCAAAGGCTCAGGACAGGCAAGCTTTCTGCCCAGACTCCTTCCTCAGAGTGGAGCCCTTTCCCCTGCCCTAATCTTCCCCTCGTGTCTCCTTAGCAGCCCGGCTTCCTTTGCTCTGCAGGGACAGATGTGTCCCTTTCCTTAAGGCTCTTTCCACAGGCACCACCGCGCTTCTCTCTCAGGCAGAGCGGAAGCCCAGGCAAAGAGAATTTCGCCCCATGCGGGTTTATTCCACCGTGCAGTGGAGACTAGCTCCGGCAAGCAGCAGGCAGCATCCCACAGACCCGACTCTGATTTCCCAGAGAATGCTGTGCTTTCCCAGAGGGGATGCCCCGGCCAAGAAGCTTTCGCTCTATGCGGGTTTTTCCCATTGTGCTGCGAATACTAGGCTAAGGCAAGCAACAAAAGCAGCCCACAGAACCGACTCTGATTTCCCAGCGACTGCTATGCTTTCGCAGAGGTTTTCAGCTTGGCGCAAACCGCACTTCGCTTCTGCTTCCTCAGCAAGGCTTTGGTCGTTTGCTCTGTCGCGGCTGGAAAGAAGAGCCGCGGGAGAGCTGGTGCCTCTTGGGCCTTGTTTTCCCGGGCTCCAAGTTCGCGCCCGGGGTTCACCTTGCTAAGCCGATCTAAGCAGACACAGTCACAACCCTGCAGCAGCGTGCGTTGCCTAGCATGACACTCTTTGCCTATTACCATCTCCTGGCGTAGGTAAGGCTTTGCCTTTTGCTCCGGCGCTCGGGCAGACTCGGGGTCAAGGCCAGTGCCTTCACCACAGGAGAGAGGAGGCAACAGGATCCCTGCACAAGGCCCGAGCACTGGGATGGGGAACAGTGGGGACTTTCTCCACTCTTTCCCCGGCACACCCCGGCCACCCACAATGCTGCCACATCTTGGTGGAAGACGGCATCTGACTGCACGTTTCTCCATGGGGTTGTTTCTGCGAGTTCCGGGTATGGCACCTGGTGGCAAGCCCAAGTCTGCCCTTGGGACAGGTGGCCAAGGAGATGGTGTCCCCTTGGTAACAGAGGCACAGGACAGGCCTGCCTTCTGCCCAGACTCCTTAGAGTGGAGCACGCGCCCCTGCCCTAGTCGTCCCCTCATGTCTCCTTAGCAGCCAGGCTTCCATCTCTCCGCACAGGGAGCGGGTGACACATGTCTGGCCACCGGCCTGCATTTCGTGCCGCGGCAGGCTACCCTGTTCCCGAGCGTTTCCCGACCCCAAGGCCAAGGGATCCTTCTCTTCCCCGGGGGCGGCGTGCTGTGCCTTCCCCACACTTGCTCCTGGGGAGCGTGGTGACAGACGTGAGCAACCATGCTTCTCTCTCAGGCAGAAAGGATGCTAGGGCAAAGAGGATTTCGCTCCATGCGGGTGTCTTCCAACATGCTGCGGAGACTCGCTTAGGCAAGCAGCAGCAGCATCCCCAAACCCAACTTTGATTTCCCAAAGAATGCTGTGCTTTCCAAGGGGAGATGCCAAGGCAAAGGGGCTTTCGCTGTATGCGGGTTTCTCCCACCGCGAGAATGGGCTCAGGCACGCAGCAGCAGCCCCCAAAACATTTCTCGGGGAATGCTGTCCTTTCGCAGAGGCTTTGGTTTGGAGCAAACAGCACTTCGCCACTGCTTCCTCAGCAAGGCTTCTGTCGCGTCTGGGAAGAAGAGCTGCGGGAGAGCTGGTGCCTCTTGGGCCTTGCTTTCCCTGGCTCCATGTTCGCGTCCTGGGTTCACCCTGCCAGGCCGAACTACGCAGACACAGTCGCAACCGTGCAGTAGCGCGCTTAGCCTGGGATGGCACTCCATGCACAATACCATCTCCCGGTGTAGGCATCGCTTGGCCTTTTACTCTGGCGCTCAGGCAGACTCGCGGACTAGGCCTGTGCTTTCCCCACAGGAAAGGAGAGGTGACAGGATCCCTGCACACCGCCCGTGCACTGAATAGGGAGCTTTGGGGGGACTGTCACCACTCCTTCCCCTTAAAACCCGGACCTCCTCCAAGCTTCTACATCCCGGAGGCAGACAGCATCTGATGGCCAGGTCTTTCTGGGAGTTGTTTCTCGAGTTTAGGGTAGGCGCCTGGTGGCAAGCCCATGGCTCCACCACGGTCAGGTGGCCAAGGAGCTGCTGTCTCCTTGGGCCCAAAGGCTCAGGACAGGCAAGCTTTCTGCCCAGACTCCTTCCTCAGAGTGGAGCCCTTTCCCCTGCCCTAATCTTCCCCTCGTGTCTCCTTAGCAGCCCGGCTTCCTTTGCTCTGCAGGGACAGATGTGTCCCTTTCCTTAAGGCTCTTTCCACAGGCACCACCGCGCTTCTCTCTCAGGCAGAGCGGAAGCCCAGGCAAAGAGAATTTCGCCCCATGCGGGTTTATTCCACCGTGCAGGGGAGACTAGCTCCGGCAAGCAGCAGGCAGCATCCCACAGACCCGACTCTGATTTCCCAGAGAATGCTGTGCTTTCCCAGAGGGGATGCCCCGGCCAAGAAGCTTTCGCTCTATGCGGGTTTTTCCCATTGTGCTGCGAATACTAGGCTAAGGCAAGCAACAAAAGCAGCCCACAGAACCGACTCTGATTTCCCAGAGACTGCTATGCTTTCGCAGAGGTTTTCAGCTTGGCACAAACCGCACTTCGCTTCTGCTTCCTCAGCAAGGCTTTGGTCGTTTGCTCTGTCGCGGCTGGAAAGAAGAGCCGCGGGAGAGCTGGTGCCTCTTGGGCCTTGTTTTCCCGGGCTCCAAGTTCGCGCCCGGGGTTCACCTTGCTAAGCCGATCTAAGCAGACACAGTCACAACCCTGCAGCAGCGTGCGTTGCCTAGCATGACACTCTTTGCCTATTACCATCTCCTGGCGTAGGTAAGGCTTTGCCTTTTGCTCCGGCGCTCGGGCAGACTCGGGGTCAAGGCCAGTGCCTTCACCACAGGAGAGAGGAGGCAACAGGATCCCTGCACAAGGCCCGAGCACTGGGATGGGGAACAGTGGGGACTTTCTCCACTCTTTCCCCGGCACACCCCGGCCACCCACAATGCTGCCACATCTTGGTGGAAGACGGCATCTGACTGCACGTTTCTCCATGGGGTTGTTTCTGCGAGTTCCGGGTATGGCACCTGGTGGCAAGCCCAAGTCTGCCCTTGGGACAGGTGGCCAAGGAGATGGTGTCCCCTTGGTAACAGAGGCACAGGACAGGCCTGCCTTCTGCCCAGACTCCTTAGAGTGGAGCACGCGCCCCTGCCCTAGTCGTCCCCTCATGTCTCCTTAGCAGCCAGGCTTCCATCTCTCCGCACAGGGAGCGGGTGACACATGTCTGGCCACCGGCCTGCATTTCGTGCCGCGGCAGGCTATCCTGTTCCCGAGCGTTTCCCGACCTCAAGGCCAAGGGATCCTTCTCTTCCCCGGGGGCGGCGTGCTGTGCCTTCCCCACACTTGCTCCTGGGGAGCGTGGTGACAGACGTGAGCAACCATGCTTCTCTCTCAGGCAGAAAGGATGCTAGGGCAAAGAGGATTTCGCTCCATGCGGGTGTCTTCCAACATGCTGCGGAGACTCGCTTAGGCAAGCAGCAGCAGCATCCCCAAACCCAACTTTGATTTCCCAAAGAATGCTGTGCTTTCCAAGGGGAGATGCCAAGGCAAAGGGGCTTTCGCTGTATGCGGGTTTCTCCCACCGCGAGAATGGGCTCAGGCACGCAGCAGCAGCCCCCAAAACATTTCTCGGGGAATGCTGTCCTTTCGCAGAGGCTTTGGTTTGGAGCAAACAGCACTTCGCCACTGCTTCCTCAGCAAGGCTTCTGTCGCGTCTGGGAAGAAGAGCTGCGGGAGAGCTGGTGCCTCTTGGGCCTTGCTTTCCCTGGCTCCATGTTCGCGTCCTGGGTTCACCCTGCCAGGCCGAACTACGCAGACACAGTCGCAACCGTGCAGTAGCGCGCTTAGCCTAGGATGGCACTCCATGCACACTACCATCTCCCGGTGTAGGCATCGCTTGGCCTTTTACTCTGGCGCTCAGGCCGACTCGGGGACTAGGCCTGTGCTTTCCCCACAGGAAAGGAGAGGTGACAGGATCCCTGCACACCGCCCGTGCACTGAATAGGGAGCTTTGGGGGGACTGTCACCACTCCTTCCCCTTAAAACCCGGGCCTCCTCCAAGCTTCTACATCCCGGAGGAAGACGGCATCTGATGGCCAGGTCTTTCTGGGAGTTGTTTCTCGAGTTTAGGGTAGGCGCCTGGTGGCAAGCCCATGGCTCCACCACGGTCAGGTGGCCAAGGAGCTGCTGTCTCCTTGGGCCCAAAGGCTCAGGACAGGCAAGCTTTCTGCCCAGACTCCTTCCTCAGAGTGGAGCCCTTTCCCCTGCCCTAATCTTCCCCTCGTGTCTCCTTAGCAGCCCGGCTTCCTTTGCTCTGCAGGGACAGATGTGTCCCTTTCCTTAAGGCTCTTTCCACAGGCACCACCGCGCTTCTCTCTCAGGCAGAGCGGAAGCCCAGGCAAAGAGAATTTCGCCCCATGCGGGTTTATTCCACCGTGCAGGGGAGACTAGCTCCGGCAAGCAGCAGGCAGCATCCCACAGACCCGACTCTGATTTCCCAGAGAATGCTGTGCTTTCCCAGAGGGGATGCCCCGGCCAAGAAGCTTTCGCTCTATGCGGGTTTTTCCCATTGTGCTGCGAATACTAGGCTAAGGCAAGCAACAAAAGCAGCCCACAGAACCGACTCTGATTTCCCAGCGACTGCTATGCTTTCGCAGAGGTTTTCAGCTTGGCGCAAACCGCACTTCGCTTCTGCTTCCTCAGCAAGGCTTTGGTCGTTTGCTCTGTCGCGGCTGGAAAGAAGAGCCGCGGGAGAGCTGGTGCCTCTTGGGCCTTGTTTTCCCGGGCTCCAAGTTCGCGCCCGGGGTTCACCTTGCTAAGCCGATCTAAGCAGACACAGTCACAACCCTGCAGCAGCGTGCGTTGCCTAGCATGACACTCTTTGCCTATTACCATCTCCTGGCGTAGGTAAGGCTTTGCCTTTTGCTCCGGCGCTCGGGCAGACTCGGGGTCAAGGCCAGTGCCTTCACCACAGGAGAGAGGAGGCAACAGGATCCCTGCACAAGGCCCGAGCACTGGGATGGGGAACAGTGGGGACTTTCTCCACTCTTTCCCCGGCACACCCCGGCCACCCACAATGCTGCCACATCTTGGTGGAAGACGGCATCTGACTGCACGTTTCTACATGGGGTTGTTTCTGCGAGTTCCGGGTATGGCACCTGGTGGCAAGCCCAAGTCTGCCCTTGGGACAGGTGGCCAAGGAGATGGTGTCCCCTTGGTAACAGAGGCACAGGACAGGCCTGCCTTCTGCCCAGACTCCTTAGAGTGGAGCACGCGCCCCTGCCCTAGTCGTCCCCTCATGTCTCCTTAGCAGCCAGGCTTCCATCTCTCCGCACAGGGAGCGGGTGACACATGTCTGGCCACCGGCCTGCATTTCGTGCCGCGGCAGGCTACCCTGTTCCCGAGCGTTTCCCGACCCCAAGGCCAAGGGATCCTTCTCTTCCCCGGGGGCGGCGTGCTGTGCCTTCCCCACACTTGCTCCTGGGGAGCGTGGTGACAGACGTGAGCAACCATGCTTCTCTCTCAGGCAGAAAGGATGCTAGGGCAAAGAGGATTTCGCTCCATGCGGGTGTCTTCCAACATGCTGCGGAGACTCGCTTAGGCAAGCAGCAGCAGCATCCCCAAACCCAACTTTGATTTCCCAAAGAATGCTGTGCTTTCCAAGGGGAGATGCCAAGGCAAAGGGGCTTTCGCTGTATGCGGGTTTCTCCCACCGCGAGAATGGGCTCAGGCACGCAGCAGCAGCCCCCAAAACATTTCTCGGGGAATGCTGTCCTTTCGCAGAGGCTTTGGTTTGGAGCAAACAGCACTTCGCCACTGCTTCCTCAGCAAGGCTTCTGTCACGTCTGGGAAGAAGAGCTGCGGGAGAGCTGGTGCCTCTTGGGCCTTGCTTTCCCTGGCTCCATGTTCGCGTCCTGGGTTCACCCTGCCAGGCCGAACTACGCAGACACAGTCGCAACCGTGCAGTAGCGCGCTTAGCCTAGGATGGCACTCCATGCACACTACCATCTCCCGGTGTAGGCATCGCTTGGCCTTTTACTCTGGCGCTCAGGCCGACTCGCGGACTAGGCCTGTTCTTTCCCCACAGGAAAGGAGAGGTGACAGGATCCCTGCACACCGCCCGTGCACTGAATAGGGAGCTTTGGGGGGACTGTCACCACTCCTTCCCCTTAAAACCCGGGCCTCCTCCAAGCTTCTACATCCCGGAGGAAGACGGCATCTGATGGCCAGGTCTTTCTGGGAGTTGTTTCTCGAGTTTAGGGTAGGCGCCTGGTGGCAAGCCCATGGCTCCACCACGGTCAGGTGGCCAAGGAGCTGCTGTCTCCTTGGGCCCAAAGGCTCAGGACAGGCAAGCTTTCTGCCCAGACTCCTTCCTCAGAGTGGAGCCCTTTCCCCTGCCCTAATCTTCCCCTCGTGTCTCCTTAGCAGCCCGGCTTCCTTCGCTCTGCAGGGACAGATGTGTCCCTTTCCTTAAGGCTCTTTCCACAGGCACCACCGCGCTTCTCTCTCAGGCAGAGCGGAAGCCCAGGCAAAGAGAATTTCGCCCCATGCGGGTTTATTCCACCGTGCAGGGGAGACTAGCTCCGGCAAGCAGCAGGCAGCATCCCACAGACCCGACTCTGATTTCCCAGAGAATGCTGTGCTTTCCCAGAGGGGATGCCCCGGCCAAGAAGCTTTCGCTCTATGCGGGTTTTTCCCATTGTGCTGCGAATACTAGGCTAAGGCAAGCAACAAAAGCAGCCCACAGAACCGACTCTGATTTCCCAGCGACTGCTATGCTTTCGCAGAGGTTTTCAGCTTGGCGCAAACCGCACTTCGCTTCTGCTTCCTCAGCAAGGCTTTGGTCGTTTGCTCTGTCGCGGCTGGAAAGAAGAGCCGCGGGAGAGCTGGTGCCTCTTGGGCCTTGTTTTCCCGGGCTCCAAGTTCGCGCCCGGGGTTCACCTTGCTAAGCCGATCTAAGCAGACACAGTCACAACCCTGCAGCAGCGTGCGTTGCCTAGCATGACACTCTTTGCCTATTACCATCTCCTGGCGTAGGTAAGGCTTTGCCTTTTGCTCCGGCGCTCGGGCAGACTCGGGGTCAAGGCCAGTGCCTTCACCACAGGAGAGAGGAGGCAACAGGATCCCTGCACAAGGCCCGAGCACTGGGATGGGGAACAGTGGGGACTTTCTCCACTCTTTCCCCGGCACACCCCGGCCACCCACAATGCTGCCACATCTTGGTGGAAGACGGCATCTGACTGCACGTTTCTACATGGGGTTGTTTCTGCGAGTTCCGGGTATGGCACCTGGTGGCAAGCCCAAGTCTGCCCTTGGGACAGGTGGCCAAGGAGATGGTGTCCCCTTGGTAACAGAGGCACAGGACAGGCCTGCCTTCTGCCCAGACTCCTTAGAGTGGAGCACGCGCCCCTGCCCTAGTCGTCCCCTCATGTCTCCTTAGCAGCCAGGCTTCCATCTCTCCGCACAGGGAGCGGGTGACACATGTCTGGCCACCGGCCTGCATTTCGTGCCGCGGCAGGCTACCCTGTTCCCGAGCGTTTCCCGACCCCAAGGCCAAGGGATCCTTCTCTTCCCCGGGGGCGGCGTGCTGTGCCTTCCCCACACTTGCTCCTGGGGAGCGTGGTGACAGACGTGAGCAACCATGCTTCTCTCTCAGGCAGAAAGGATGCTAGGGCAAAGAGGATTTCGCTCCATGCGGGTGTCTTCCAACATGCTGCGGAGACTCGCTTAGGCAAGCAGCAGCAGCATCCCCAAACCCAACTTTGATTTCCCAAAGAATGCTGTGCTTTCCAAGGGGAGATGCCAAGGCAAAGGGGCTTTCGCTGTATGCGGGTTTCTCCCACCGCGAGAATGGGCTCAGGCACGCAGCAGCAGCCCCCAAAACATTTCTCGGGGAATGCTGTCCTTTCGCAGAGGCTTTGGTTTGGAGCAAACAGCACTTCGCCACTGCTTCCTCAGCAAGGCTTCTGTCGCGTCTGGGAAGAAGAGCTGCGGGAGAGCTGGTGCCTCTTGGGCCTTGCTTTCCCTGGCTCCATGTTCGCGTCCTGGGTTCACCCTGCCAGGCCGAACTACGCAGACACAGTCGCAACCGTGCAGTAGCGCGCTTAGCCTGGGATGGCACTCCATGCACAATACCATCTCCCGGTGTAGGCATCGCTTGGCCTTTTACTCTGGCGCTCAGGCAGACTCGCGGACTAGGCCTGTGCTTTCCCCACAGGAAAGGAGAGGTGACAGGATCCCTGCACACCGCCCGTGCACTGAATAGGGAGCTTTGGGGGGACTGTCACCACTCCTTCCCCTTAAAACCCGGACCTCCTCCAAGCTTCTACATCCCGGAGGAAGACGGCATCTGATGGCCAGGTCTTTCTGGGAGTTGTTTCTCGAGTTTAGGGTAGGCGCCTGGTGGCAAGCCCATGGCTCCACCACGGTCAGGTGGCCAAGGAGCTGCTGTCTCCTTGGGCCCAAAGGCTCAGGACAGGCAAGCTTTCTGCCCAGACTCCTTCCTCAGAGTGGAGCCCTTTCCCCTGCCCTAATCTTCCCCTCGTGTCTCCTTAGCAGCCCGGCTTCCTTCGCTCTGCAGGGACAGATGTGTCCCTTTCCTTAAGGCTCTTTCCACAGGCACCACCGCGCTTCTCTCTCAGGCAGAGCGGAAGCCCAGGCAAAGAGAATTTCGCCCCATGCGGGTTTATTCCACCGTGCAGGGGAGACTAGCTCCGGCAAGCAGCAGGCAGCATCCCACAGACCCGACTCTGATTTCCCAGAGAATGCTGTGCTTTCCCAGAGGGGATGCCCCGGCCAAGAAGCTTTCGCTCTATGCGGGTTTTTCCCATTGTGCTGCGAATACTAGGCTAAGGCAAGCAACAAAAGCAGCCCACAGAACCGACTCTGATTTCCCAGAGACTGCTATGCTTTCGCAGAGGTTTTCAGCTTGGCACAAACCGCACTTCGCTTCTGCTTCCTCAGCAAGGCTTTGGTCGTTTGCTCTGTCGCGGCTGGAAAGAAGAGCCGCGGGAGAGCTGGTGCCTCTTGGGCCTTGTTTTCCCGGGCTCCAAGTTCGCGCCCGGGGTTCACCTTGCTAAGCCGATCTAAGCAGACACAGTCACAACCCTGCAGCAGCGTGCGTTGCCTAGCATGACACTCTTTGCCTATTACCATCTCCTGGCGTAGGTAAGGCTTTGCCTTTTGCTCCGGCGCTCGGGCAGACTCGGGGTCAAGGCCAGTGCCTTCACCACAGGAGAGAGGAGGCAACAGGATCCCTGCACAAGGCCCGAGCACTGGGATGGGGAACAGTGGGGACTTTCTCCACTCTTTCCCCGGCACACCCCGGCCACCCACAATGCTGCCACATCTTGGTGGAAGACGGCATCTGACTGCACGTTTCTCCATGGGGTTGTTTCTGCGAGTTCCGGGTATGGCACCTGGTGGCAAGCCCAAGTCTGCCCTTGGGACAGGTGGCCAAGGAGATGGTGTCCCCTTGGTAACAGAGGCACAGGACAGGCCTGCCTTCTGCCCAGACTCCTTAGAGTGGAGCACGCGCCCCTGCCCTAGTCGTCCCCTCATGTCTCCTTAGCAGCCAGGCTTCCATCTCTCCGCACAGGGAGCGGGTGACACATGTCTGGCCACCGGCCTGCATTTCGTGCCGCGGCAGGCTATCCTGTTCCCGAGCGTTTCCCGACCTCAAGGCCAAGGGATCCTTCTCTTCCCCGGGGGCGGCGTGCTGTGCCTTCCCCACACTTGCTCCTGGGGAGCGTGGTGACAGACGTGAGCAACCATGCTTCTCTCTCAGGCAGAAAGGATGCTAGGGCAAAGAGGATTTCGCTCCATGCGGGTGTCTTCCAACATGCTGCGGAGACTCGCTTAGGCAAGCAGCAGCAGCATCCCCAAACCCAACTTTGATTTCCCAAAGAATGCTGTGCTTTCCAAGGGGAGATGCCAAGGCAAAGGGGCTTTCGCTGTATGCGGGTTTCTCCCACCGCGAGAATGGGCTCAGGCACGCAGCAGCAGCCCCCAAAACATTTCTCGGGGAATGCTGTCCTTTCGCAGAGGCTTTGGTTTGGAGCAAACAGCACTTCGCCACTGCTTCCTCAGCAAGGCTTCTGTCGCGTCTGGGAAGAAGAGCTGCGGGAGAGCTGGTGCCTCTTGGGCCTTGCTTTCCCTGGCTCCATGTTCGCGTCCTGGGTTCACCCTGCCAGGCCGAACTACGCAGACACAGTCGCAACCGTGCAGTAGCGCGCTTAGCCTAGGATGGCACTCCATGCACACTACCATCTCCCGGTGTAGGCATCGCTTGGCCTTTTACTCTGGCGCTCAGGCCGACTCGGGGACTAGGCCTGTGCTTTCCCCACAGGAAAGGAGAGGTGACAGGATCCCTGCACACCGCCCGTGCACTGAATAGGGAGCTTTGGGGGGACTGTCACCACTCCTTCCCCTTAAAACCCGGGCCTCCTCCAAGCTTCTACATCCCGGAGGAAGACGGCATCTGATGGCCAGGTCTTTCTGGGAGTTGTTTCTCGAGTTTAGGGTAGGCGCCTGGTGGCAAGCCCATGGCTCCACCACGGTCAGGTGGCCAAGGAGCTGCTGTCTCCTTGGGCCCAAAGGCTCAGGACAGGCAAGCTTTCTGCCCAGACTCCTTCCTCAGAGTGGAGCCCTTTCCCCTGCCCTAATCTTCCCCTCGTGTCTCCTTAGCAGCCCGGCTTCCTTTGCTCTGCAGGGACAGATGTGTCCCTTTCCTTAAGGCTCTTTCCACAGGCACCACCGCGCTTCTCTCTCAGGCAGAGCGGAAGCCCAGGCAAAGAGAATTTCGCCCCATGCGGGTTTATTCCACCGTGCAGGGGAGACTAGCTCCGGCAAGCAGCAGGCAGCATCCCACAGACCCGACTCTGATTTCCCAGAGAATGCTGTGCTTTCCCAGAGGGGATGCCCCGGCCAAGAAGCTTTCGCTCTATGCGGGTTTTTCCCATTGTGCTGCGAATACTAGGCTAAGGCAAGCAACAAAAGCAGCCCACAGAACCGACTCTGATTTCCCAGCGACTGCTATGCTTTCGCAGAGGTTTTCAGCTTGGCGCAAACCGCACTTCGCTTCTGCTTCCTCAGCAAGGCTTTGGTCGTTTGCTCTGTCGCGGCTGGAAAGAAGAGCCGCGGGAGAGCTGGTGCCTCTTGGGCCTTGTTTTCCCGGGCTCCAAGTTCGCGCCCGGGGTTCACCTTGCTAAGCCGATCTAAGCAGACACAGTCACAACCCTGCAGCAGCGTGCGTTGCCTAGCATGACACTCTTTGCCTATTACCATCTCCTGGCGTAGGTAAGGCTTTGCCTTTTGCTCCGGCGCTCGGGCAGACTCGGGGTCAAGGCCAGTGCCTTCACCACAGGAGAGAGGAGGCAACAGGATCCCTGCACAAGGCCCGAGCACTGGGATGGGGAACAGTGGGGACTTTCTCCACTCTTTCCCCGGCACACCCCGGCCACCCACAATGCTGCCACATCTTGGTGGAAGACGGCATCTGACTGCACGTTTCTACATGGGGTTGTTTCTGCGAGTTCCGGGTATGGCACCTGGTGGCAAGCCCAAGTCTGCCCTTGGGACAGGTGGCCAAGGAGATGGTGTCCCCTTGGTAACAGAGGCACAGGACAGGCCTGCCTTCTGCCCAGACTCCTTAGAGTGGAGCACGCGCCCCTGCCCTAGTCGTCCCCTCATGTCTCCTTAGCAGCCAGGCTTCCATCTCTCCGCACAGGGAGCGGGTGACACATGTCTGGCCACCGGCCTGCATTTCGTGCCGCGGCAGGCTACCCTGTTCCCGAGCGTTTCCCGACCCCAAGGCCAAGGGATCCTTCTCTTCCCCGGGGGCGGCGTGCTGTGCCTTCCCCACACTTGCTCCTGGGGAGCGTGGTGACAGACGTGAGCAACCATGCTTCTCTCTCAGGCAGAAAGGATGCTAGGGCAAAGAGGATTTCGCTCCATGCGGGTGTCTTCCAACATGCTGCGGAGACTCGCTTAGGCAAGCAGCAGCAGCATCCCCAAACCCAACTTTGATTTCCCAAAGAATGCTGTGCTTTCCAAGGGGAGATGCCAAGGCAAAGGGGCTTTCGCTGTATGCGGGTTTCTCCCACCGCGAGAATGGGCTCAGGCACGCAGCAGCAGCCCCCAAAACATTTCTCGGGGAATGCTGTCCTTTCGCAGAGGCTTTGGTTTGGAGCAAACAGCACTTCGCCACTGCTTCCTCAGCAAGGCTTCTGTCGCGTCTGGGAAGAAGAGCTGCGGGAGAGCTGGTGCCTCTTGGGCCTTGCTTTCCCTGGCTCCATGTTCGCGTCCTGGGTTCACCCTGCCAGGCCGAACTACGCAGACACAGTCGCAACCGTGCAGTAGCGCGCTTAGCCTGGGATGGCACTCCATGCACAATACCATCTCCCGGTGTAGGCATCGCTTGGCCTTTTACTCTGGCGCTCAGGCAGACTCGCGGACTAGGCCTGTGCTTTCCCCACAGGAAAGGAGAGGTGACAGGATCCCTGCACACCGCCCGTGCACTGAATAGGGAGCTTTGGGGGGACTGTCACCACTCCTTCCCCTTAAAACCCGGACCTCCTCCAAGCTTCTACATCCCGGAGGAAGACGGCATCTGATGGCCAGGTCTTTCTGGGAGTTGTTTCTCGAGTTTAGGGTAGGCGCCTGGTGGCAAGCCCATGGCTCCACCACGGTCAGGTGGCCAAGGAGCTGCTGTCTCCTTGGGCCCAAAGGCTCAGGACAGGCAAGCTTTCTGCCCAGACTCCTTCCTCAGAGTGGAGCCCTTTCCCCTGCCCTAATCTTCCCCTCGTGTCTCCTTAGCAGCCCGGCTTCCTTCGCTCTGCAGGGACAGATGTGTCCCTTTCCTTAAGGCTCTTTCCACAGGCACCACCGCGCTTCTCTCTCAGGCAGAGCGGAAGCCCAGGCAAAGAGAATTTCGCCCCATGCGGGTTTATTCCACCGTGCAGGGGAGACTAGCTCCGGCAAGCAGCAGGCAGCATCCCACAGACCCGACTCTGATTTCCCAGAGAATGCTGTGCTTTCCCAGAGGGGATGCCCCGGCCAAGAAGCTTTCGCTCTATGCGGGTTTTTCCCATTGTGCTGCGAATACTAGGCTAAGGCAAGCAACAAAAGCAGCCCACAGAACCGACTCTGATTTCCCAGAGACTGCTATGCTTTCGCAGAGGTTTTCAGCTTGGCGCAAACCGCACTTCGCTTCTGCTTCCTCAGCAAGGCTTTGGTCGTTTGCTCTGTCGCGGCTGGAAAGAAGAGCCGCGGGAGAGCTGGTGCCTCTTGGGCCTTGTTTTCCCGGGCTCCAAGTTCGCGCCCGGGGTTCACCTTGCTAAGCCGATCTAAGCAGACACAGTCACAACCCTGCAGCAGCGTGCGTTGCCTAGCATGACACTCTTTGCCTATTACCATCTCCTGGCGTAGGTAAGGCTTTGCCTTTTGCTCCGGCGCTCGGGCAGACTCGGGGTCAAGGCCAGTGCCTTCACCACAGGAGAGAGGAGGCAACAGGATCCCTGCACAAGGCCCGAGCACTGGGATGGGGAACAGTGGGGACTTTCTCCACTCTTTCCCCGGCACACCCCGGCCACCCACAATGCTGCCACATCTTGGTGGAAGACGGCATCTGACTGCACGTTTCTCCATGGGGTTGTTTCTGCGAGTTCCGGGTATGGCACCTGGTGGCAAGCCCAAGTCTGCCCTTGGGACAGGTGGCCAAGGAGATGGTGTCCCCTTGGTAACAGAGGCACAGGACAGGCCTGCCTTCTGCCCAGACTCCTTAGAGTGGAGCACGCGCCCCTGCCCTAGTCGTCCCCTCATGTCTCCTTAGCAGCCAGGCTTCCATCTCTCCGCACAGGGAGCGGGTGACACATGTCTGGCCACCGGCCTGCATTTCGTGCCGCGGCAGGCTACCCTGTTCCCGAGCGTTTCCCGACCCCAAGGCCAAGGGATCCTTCTCTTCCCCGGGGGCGGCGTGCTGTGCCTTCCCCACACTTGCTCCTGGGGAGCGTGGTGACAGACGTGAGCAACCATGCTTCTCTCTCAGGCAGAAAGGATGCTAGGGCAAAGAGGATTTCGCTCCATGCGGGTGTCTTCCAACATGCTGCGGAGACTCGCTTAGGCAAGCAGCAGCAGCATCCCCAAACCCAACTTTGATTTCCCAAAGAATGCTGTGCTTTCCAAGGGGAGATGCCAAGGCAAAGGGGCTTTCGCTGTATGCGGGTTTCTCCCACCGCGAGAATGGGCTCAGGCACGCAGCAGCAGCCCCCAAAACATTTCTCGGGGAATGCTGTCCTTTCGCAGAGGCTTTGGTTTGGAGCAAACAGCACTTCGCCACTGCTTCCTCAGCAAGGCTTCTGTCGCGTCTGGGAAGAAGAGCTGCGGGAGAGCTGGTGCCTCTTGGGCCTTGCTTTCCCTGGCTCCATGTTCGCGTCCTGGGTTCACCCTGCCAGGCCGAACTACGCAGACACAGTCGCAACCGTGCAGTAGCGCGCTTAGCCTAGGATGGCACTCCATGCACACTACCATCTCCCGGTGTAGGCATCGCTTGGCCTTTTACTCTGGCGCTCAGGCCGACTCGCGGACTAGGCCTGTGCTTTCCCCACAGGAAAGGAGAGGTGACAGGATCCCTGCACACCGCCCGTGCACTGAATAGGGAGCTTTGGGGGGACTGTCACCACTCCTTCCCCTTAAAACCCGGGCCTCCTCCAAGCTTCTACATCCCGGAGGAAGACGGCATCTGATGGCCAGGTCTTTCTGGGAGTTGTTTCTCGAGTTTAGGGTAGGCGCCTGGTGGCAAGCCCATGGCTCCACCACGGTCAGGTGGCCAAGGAGCTGCTGTCTCCTTGGGCCCAAAGGCTCAGGACAGGCAAGCTTTCTGCCCAGACTCCTTCCTCAGAGTGGAGCCCTTTCCCCTGCCCTAATCTTCCCCTCGTGTCTCCTTAGCAGCCCGGCTTCCTTCGCTCTGCAGGGACAGATGTGTCCCTTTCCTTAAGGCTCTTTCCACAGGCACCACCGCGCTTCTCTCTCAGGCAGAGCGGAAGCCCAGGCAAAGAGAATTTCGCCCCATGCGGGTTTATTCCACCGTGCAGGGGAGACTAGCTCCGGCAAGCAGCAGGCAGCATCCCACAGACCCGACTCTGATTTCCCAGAGAATGCTGTGCTTTCCCAGAGGGGATGCCCCGGCCAAGAAGCTTTCGCTCTATGCGGGTTTTTCCCATTGTGCTGCGAATACTAGACTAAGGCAAGCAACAAAAGCAGCCCACAGAACCGACTCTGATTTCCCAGCGACTGCTATGCTTTCGCAGAGGTTTTCAGCTTGGCGCAATCCGCACTTCGCTTCTGCTTCCTCAGCAAGGCTTTGGTCGTTTGCTCTGTCGCGGCTGGAAAGAAGAGCCGCGGGAGAGCTGGTGCCTCTTGGGCCTTGTTTTCCCGGGCTCCAAGTTCGCGCCCGGGGTTCACCTTGCTAAGCCGATCTAAGCAGACACAGTCACAACCCTGCAGCAGCGTGCGTTGCCTAGCATGACACTCTTTGCCTATTACCATCTCCTGGCGTAGGTAAGGCTTTGCCTTTTGCTCCGGCGCTCGGGCAGACTCGGGGTCAAGGCCAGTGCCTTCACCACAGGAGAGAGGAGGCAACAGGATCCCTGCACAAGGCCCGAGCACTGGGATGGGGAACAGTGGGGACTTTCTCCACTCTTTCCCCGGCACACCCCGGCCACCCACAATGCTGCCACATCTTGGTGGAAGACGGCATCTGACTGCACGTTTCTACATGGGGTTGTTTCTGCGAGTTCCGGGTATGGCACCTGGTGGCAAGCCCAAGTCTGCCCTTGGGACAGGTGGCCAAGGAGATGGTGTCCCCTTGGTAACAGAGGCACAGGACAGGCCTGCCTTCTGCCCAGACTCCTTAGAGTGGAGCACGCGCCCCTGCCCTAGTCGTCCCCTCATGTCTCCTTAGCAGCCAGGCTTCCATCTCTCCGCACAGGGAGCGGGTGACACATGTCTGGCCACCGGCCTGCATTTCGTGCCGCGGCAGGCTACCCTGTTCCCGAGCGTTTCCCGAACCCAAGGCCAAGGGATCCTTCTCTTCCCCGGGGGCGGCGTGCTGTGCCTTCCCCACACTTGCTCCTGGGGAGCGTGGTGACAGACGTGAGCAACCATGCTTCTCTCTCAGGCAGAAAGGATGCTAGGGCAAAGAGGATTTCGCTCCATGCGGGTGTCTTCCAACATGCTGCGGAGACTCGCTTAGGCAAGCAGCAGCAGCATCCCCAAACCCAACTTTGATTTCCCAAAGAATGCTGTGCTTTCCAAGGGGAGATGCCAAGGCAAAGGGGCTTTCGCTGTATGCGGGTTTCTCCCACCGCGAGAATGGGCTCAGGCACGCAGCAGCAGCCCCCAAAACATTTCTCGGGGAATGCTGTCCTTTCGCAGAGGCTTTGGTTTGGAGCAAACAGCACTTCGCCACTGCTTCCTCAGCAAGGCTTCTGTCGCGTCTGGGAAGAAGAGCTGCGGGAGAGCTGGTGCCTCTTGGGCCTTGCTTTCCCTGGCTCCATGTTCGCGTCCTGGGTTCACCCTGCCAGGCCGAACTACGCAGACACAGTCGCAACCGTGCAGTAGCGCGCTTAGCCTAGGATGGCACTCCATGCACACTACCATCTCCCGGTGTAGGCATCGCTTGGCCTTTTACTCTGGCGCTCAGGCCGACTCGCGGACTAGGCCTGTGCTTTCCCCACAGGAAAGGAGAGGTGACAGGATCCCTGCACACCGCCCGTGCACTGAATAGGGAGCTTTGGGGGGACTGTCACCACTCCTTCCCCTTAAAACCCGGGCCTCCTCCAAGCTTCTACATCCCGGAGGAAGACGGCATCTGATGGCCAGGTCTTTCTGGGAGTTGTTTCTCGAGTTTAGGGTAGGCGCCTGGTGGCAAGCCCATGGCTCCACCACGGTCAGGTGGCCAAGGAGCTGCTGTCTCCTTGGGCCCAAAGGCTCAGGACAGGCAAGCTTTCTGCCCAGACTCCTTCCTCAGAGTGGAGCCCTTTCCCCTGCCCTAATCTTCCCCTCGTGTCTCCTTAGCAGCCCGGCTTCCTTCGCTCTGCAGGGACAGATGTGTCCCTTTCCTTAAGGCTCTTTCCACAGGCACCACCGCGCTTCTCTCTCAGGCAGAGCGGAAGCCCAGGCAAAGAGAATTTCGCCCCATGCGGGTTTATTCCACCGTGCAGGGGAGACTAGCTCCGGCAAGCAGCAGGCAGCATCCCACAGACCCGACTCTGATTTCCCAGAGAATGCTGTGCTTTCCCAGAGGGGATGCCCCGGCCAAGAAGCTTTCGCTCTATGCGGGTTTTTCCCATTGTGCTGCGAATACTAGGCTAAGGCAAGCAACAAAAGCAGCCCACAGAACCGACTCTGATTTCCCAGCGACTGCTATGCTTTCGCAGAGGTTTTCAGCTTGGCGCAAACCGCACTTCGCTTCTGCTTCCTCAGCAAGGCTTTGGTCGTTTGCTCTGTCGCGGCTGGAAAGAAGAGCCGCGGGAGAGCTGGTGCCTCTTGGGCCTTGTTTTCCCGGGCTCCAAGTTCGCGCCCGGGGTTCACCTTGCTAAGCCGATCTAAGCAGACACAGTCACAACCCTGCAGCAGCGTGCGTTGCCTAGCATGACACTCTTTGCCTATTACCATCTCCTGGCGTAGGTAAGGCTTTGCCTTTTGCTCCGGCGCTCGGGCAGACTCGGGGTCAAGGCCAGTGCCTTCACCACAGGAGAGAGGAGGCAACAGGATCCCTGCACAAGGCCCGAGCACTGGGATGGGGAACAGTGGGGACTTTCTCCACTCTTTCCCCGGCACACCCCGGCCACCCACAATGCTGCCACATCTTGGTGGAAGACGGCATCTGACTGCACGTTTCTCCATGGGGTTGTTTCTGCGAGTTCCGGGTATGTCACCTGGTGGCAAGCCCAAGTCTGCCCTTGGGACAGGTGGCCAAGGAGATGGTGTCCCCTTGGTAACAGAGGCACAGGACAGGCCTGCCTTCTGCCCAGACTCCTTAGAGTGGAGCACGCGCCCCTGCCCTAGTCGTCCCCTCATGTCTCCTTAGCAGCCAGGCTTCCATCTCTCCGCACAGGGAGCGGGTGACACATGTCTGGCCACCGGCCTGCATTTCGTGCCGCGGCAGGCTACCCTGTTCCCGAGCGTTTCCCGACCCCAAGGCCAAGGGATCCTTCTCTTCCCCGGGGGCGGCGTGCTGTGCCTTCCCCACACTTGCTCCTGGGGAGCGTGGTGACAGACGTGAGCAACCATGCTTCTCTCTCAGGCAGAAAGGATGCTAGGGCAAAGAGGATTTCGCTCCATGCGGGTGTCTTCCAACATGCTGCGGAGACTCGCTTAGGCAAGCAGCAGCAGCATCCCCAAACCCAACTTTGATTTCCCAAAGAATGCTGTGCTTTCCAAGGGGAGATGCCAAGGCAAAGGGGCTTTCGCTGTATGCGGGTTTCTCCCACCGCGAGAATGGGCTCAGGCACGCAGCAGCAGCCCCCAAAACATTTCTCGGGGAATGCTGTCCTTTCGCAGAGGCTTTGGTTTGGAGCAAACAGCACTTCGCCACTGCTTCCTCAGCAAGGCTTCTGTCGCGTCTGGGAAGAAGAGCTGCGGGAGAGCTGGTGCCTCTTGGGCCTTGCTTTCCCTGGCTCCATGTTCGCGTCCTGGGTTCACCCTGCCAGGCCGAACTACGCAGACACAGTCGCAACCGTGCAGTAGCGCGCTTAGCCTGGGATGGCACTCCATGCACACTACCATCTCCCGGTGTAGGCATCGCTTGGCCTTTTACTCTGGCGCTCAGGCCGACTCGCGGACTAGGCCTGTGCTTTCCCCACAGGAAAGGAGAGGTGACAGGATCCCTGCACACCGCCCGTGCACTGAATAGGGAGCTTTGGGGGGACTGTCACCACTCCTTCCCCTTAAAACCCGGGCCTCCTCCAAGCTTCTACATCCCGGAGGAAGACGGCATCTGATGGCCAGGTCTTTCTGGGAGTTGTTTCTCGAGTTTAGGGTAGGCGCCTGGTGGCAAGCCCATGGCTCCACCACGGTCAGGTGGCCAAGGAGCTGCTGTCTCCTTGGGCCCAAAGGCTCAGGACAGGCAAGCTTTCTGCCCAGACTCCTTCCTCAGAGTGGAGCCCTTTCCCCTGCCCTAATCTTCCCCTCGTGTCTCCTTAGCAGCCCGGCTTCCTTCGCTCTGCAGGGACAGATGTGTCCCTTTCCTTAAGGCTCTTTCCACAGGCACCACCGCGCTTCTCTCTCAGGCAGAGCGGAAGCCCAGGCAAAGAGAATTTCGCCCCATGCGGGTTTATTCCACCGTGCAGGGGAGACTAGCTCCGGCAAGCAGCAGGCAGCATCCCACAGACCCGACTCTGATTTCCCAGAGAATGCTGTGCTTTCCCAGAGGGGATGCCCCGGCCAAGAAGCTTTCGCTCTATGCGGGTTTTTCCCATTGTGCTGCGAATACTAGGCTAAGGCAAGCAACAAAAGCAGCCCACAGAACCGACTCTGATTTCCCAGCGACTGCTATGCTTTCGCAGAGGTTTTCAGCTTGGCGCAAACCGCACTTCGCTTCTGCTTCCTCAGCAAGGCTTTGGTCGTTTGCTCTGTCGCGGCTGGAAAGAAGAGCCGCGGGAGAGCTGGTGCCTCTTGGGCCTTGTTTTCCCGGGCTCCAAGTTCGCGCCCGGGGTTCACCTTGCTAAGCCGATCTAAGCAGACACAGTCACAACCCTGCAGCAGCGTGCGTTGCCTAGCATGACACTCTTTGCCTATTACCATCTCCTGGCGTAGGTAAGGCTTTGCCTTTTGCTCCGGCGCTCGGGCAGACTCGGGGTCAAGGCCAGTGCCTTCACCACAGGAGAGAGGAGGCAACAGGATCCCTGCACAAGGCCCGAGCACTGGGATGGGGAACAGTGGGGACTTTCTCCACTCTTTCCCCGGCACACCCCGGCCACCCACAATGCTGCCACATCTTGGTGGAAGACGGCATCTGACTGCACGTTTCTCCATGGGGTTGTTTCTGCGAGTTCCGGGTATGGCACCTGGTGGCAAGCCCAAGTCTGCCCTTGGGACAGGTGGCCAAGGAGATGGTGTCCCCTTGGTAACAGAGGCACAGGACAGGCCTGCCTTCTGCCCAGACTCCTTAGAGTGGAGCACGCGCCCCTGCCCTAGTCGTCCCCTCATGTCTCCTTAGCAGCCAGGCTTCCATCTCTCCGCACAGGGAGCGGGTGACACATGTCTGGCCACCGGCCTGCATTTCGTGCCGCGGCAGGCTACCCTGTTCCCGAGCGTTTCCCGACCCCAAGGCCAAGGGATCCTTCTCTTCCCCGGGGGCGGCGTGCTGTGCCTTCCCCACACTTGCTCCTGGGGAGCGTGGTGACAGACGTGAGCAACCATGCTTCTCTCTCAGGCAGAAAGGATGCTAGGGCAAAGAGGATTTCGCTCCATGCGGGTGTCTTCCAACATGCTGCGGAGACTCGCTTAGGCAAGCAGCAGCAGCATCCCCAAACCCAACTTTGATTTCCCAAAGAATGCTGTGCTTTCCAAGGGGAGATGCCAAGGCAAAGGGGCTTTCGCTGTATGCGGGTTTCTCCCACCGCGAGAATGGGCTCAGGCACGCAGCAGCAGCCCCCAAAACATTTCTCGGGGAATGCTGTCCTTTCGCAGAGGCTTTGGTTTGGAGCAAACAGCACTTCGCCACTGCTTCCTCAGCAAGGCTTCTGTCGCGTCTGGGAAGAAGAGCTGCGGGAGAGCTGGTGCCTCTTGGGCCTTGCTTTCCCTGGCTCCATGTTCGCGTCCTGGGTTCACCCTGCCAGGCCGAACTACGCAGACACAGTCGCAACCGTGCAGTAGCGCGCTTAGCCTAGGATGGCACTCCATGCACACTACCATCTCCCGGTGTAGGCATCGCTTGGCCTTTTACTCTGGCGCTCAGGCCGACTCGCGGACTAGGCCTGTGCTTTCCCCACAGGAAAGGAGAGGTGACAGGATCCCTGCACACCGCCCGTGCACTGAATAGGGAGCTTTGGGGGGACTGTCACCACTCCTTCCCCTTAAAACCCGGGCCTCCTCCAAGCTTCTACATCCCGGAGGAAGACGGCATCTGATGGCCAGGTCTTTCTGGGAGTTGTTTCTCGAGTTTAGGGTAGGCGCCTGGTGGCAAGCCCATGGCTCCACCACGGTCAGGTGGCCAAGGAGCTGCTGTCTCCTTGGGCCCAAAGGCTCAGGACAGGCAAGCTTTCTGCCCAGACTCCTTCCTCAGAGTGGAGCCCTTTCCCCTGCCCTAATCTTCCCCTCGTGTCTCCTTAGCAGCCCGGCTTCCTTCGCTCTGCAGGGACAGATGTGTCCCTTTCCTTAAGGCTCTTTCCACAGGCACCACCGCGCTTCTCTCTCAGGCAGAGCGGAAGCCCAGGCAAAGAGAATTTCGCCCCATGCGGGTTTATTCCACCGTGCAGGGGAGACTAGCTCCGGCAAGCAGCAGGCAGCATCCCACAGACCCGACTCTGATTTCCCAGAGAATGCTGTGCTTTCCCAGAGGGGATGCCCCGGCCAAGAAGCTTTCGCTCTATGCGGGTTTTTCCCATTGTGCTGCGAATACTAGGCTAAGGCAAGCAACAAAAGCAGCCCACAGAACCGACTCTGATTTCCCAGCGACTGCTATGCTTTCGCAGAGGTTTTCAGCTTGGCGCAAACCGCACTTCGCTTCTGCTTCCTCAGCAAGGCTTTGGTCGTTTGCTCTGTCGCGGCTGGAAAGAAGAGCCGCGGGAGAGCTGGTGCCTCTTGGGCCTTGTTTTCCCGGGCTCCAAGTTCGCGCCCGGGGTTCACCTTGCTAAGCCGATCTAAGCAGACACAGTCACAACCCTGCAGCAGCGTGCGTTGCCTAGCATGACACTCTTTGCCTATTACCATCTCCTGGCGTAGGTAAGGCTTTGCCTTTTGCTCCGGCGCTCGGGCAGACTCGGGGTCAAGGCCAGTGCCTTCACCACAGGAGAGAGGAGGCAACAGGATCCCTGCACAAGGCCCGAGCACTGGGATGGGGAACAGTGGGGACTTTCTCCACTCTTTCCCCGGCACACCCCGGCCACCCACAATGCTGCCACATCTTGGTGGAAGACGGCATCTGACTGCACGTTTCTACATGGGGTTGTTTCTGCGAGTTCCGGGTATGGCACCTGGTGGCAAGCCCAAGTCTGCCCTTGGGACAGGTGGCCAAGGAGATGGTGTCCCCTTGGTAACAGAGGCACAGGACAGGCCTGCCTTCTGCCCAGACTCCTTAGAGTGGAGCACGCGCCCCTGCCCTAGTCGTCCCCTCATGTCTCCTTAGCAGCCAGGCTTCCATCTCTCCGCACAGGGAGCGGGTGACACATGTCTGGCCACCGGCCTGCATTTCGTGCCGCGGCAGGCTATCCTGTTCCCGAGCGTTTCCCGACCCCAAGGCCAAGGGATCCTTCTCTTCCCCGGGGGCGGCGTGCTGTGCCTTCCCCACACTTGCTCCTGGGGAGCGTGGTGACAGACGTGAGCAACCATGCTTCTCTCTCAGGCAGAAAGGATGCTAGGGCAAAGAGGATTTCGCTCCATGCGGGTGTCTTCCAACATGCTGCGGAGACTCGCTTAGGCAAGCAGCAGCAGCATCCCCAAACCCAACTTTGATTTCCCAAAGAATGCTGTGCTTTCCAAGGGGAGATGCCAAGGCAAAGGGGCTTTCGCTGTATGCGGGTTTCTCCCACCGCGAGAATGGGCTCAGGCACGCAGCAGCAGCCCCCAAAACATTTCTCGGGGAATGCTGTCCTTTCGCAGAGGCTTTGGTTTGGAGCAAACAGCACTTCGCCACTGCTTCCTCAGCAAGGCTTCTGTCGCGTCTGGGAAGAAGAGCTGCGGGAGAGCTGGTGCCTCTTGGGCCTTGCTTTCCCTGGCTCCATGTTCGCGTCCTGGGTTCACCCTGCCAGGCCGAACTACGCAGACACAGTCGCAACCGTGCAGTAGCGCGCTTAGCCTAGGATGGCACTCCATGCACACTACCATCTCCCGGTGTAGGCATCGCTTGGCCTTTTACTCTGGCGCTCAGGCCGACTCGCGGACTAGGCCTGTGCTTTCCCCACAGGAAAGGAGAGGTGACAGGATCCCTGCACACCGCCCGTGCACTGAATAGGGAGCTTTGGGGGGACTGTCACCACTCCTTCCCCTTAAAACCCGGGCCTCCTCCAAGCTTCTACATCCCGGAGGAAGACGGCATCTGATGGCCAGGTCTTTCTGGGAGTTGTTTCTCGAGTTTAGGGTAGGCGCCTGGTGGCAAGCCCATGGCTCCACCACGGTCAGGTGGCCAAGGAGCTGCTGTCTCCTTGGGCCCAAAGGCTCAGGACAGGCAAGCTTTCTGCCCAGACTCCTTCCTCAGAGTGGAGCCCTTTCCCCTGCCCTAATCTTCCCCTCGTGTCTCCTTAGCAGCCCGGCTTCCTTCGCTCTGCAGGGACAGATGTGTCCCTTTCCTTAAGGCTCTTTCCACAGGCACCACCGCGCTTCTCTCTCAGGCAGAGCGGAAGCCCAGGCAAAGAGAATTTCGCCCCATGCGGGTTTATTCCACCGTGCAGGGGAGACTAGCTCCGGCAAGCAGCAGGCAGCATCCCACAGACCCGACTCTGATTTCCCAGAGAATGCTGTGCTTTCCCAGAGGGGATGCCCCGGCCAAGAAGCTTTCGCTCTATGCGGGTTTTTCCCATTGTGCTGCGAATACTAGGCTAAGGCAAGCAACAAAAGCAGCCCACAGAACCGACTCTGATTTCCCAGCGACTGCTATGCTTTCGCAGAGGTTTTCAGCTTGGCGCAAACCGCACTTCGCTTCTGCTTCCTCAGCAAGGCTTTGGTCGTTTGCTCTGTCGCGGCTGGAAAGAAGAGCCGCGGGAGAGCTGGTGCCTCTTGGGCCTTGTTTTCCCGGGCTCCAAGTTCGCGCCCGGGGTTCACCTTGCTAAGCCGATCTAAGCAGACACAGTCACAACCCTGCAGCAGCGTGCGTTGCCTAGCATGACACTCTTTGCCTATTACCATCTCCTGGCGTAGGTAAGGCTTTGCCTTTTGCTCCGGCGCTCGGGCAGACTCGGGGTCAAGGCCAGTGCCTTCACCACAGGAGAGAGGAGGCAACAGGATCCCTGCACAAGGCCCGAGCACTGGGATGGGGAACAGTGGGGACTTTCTCCACTCTTTCCCCGGCACACCCCGGCCACCCACAATGCTGCCACATCTTGGTGGAAGACGGCATCTGACTGCACGTTTCTACATGGGGTTGTTTCTGCGAGTTCCGGGTATGGCACCTGGTGGCAAGCCCAAGTCTGCCCTTGGGACAGGTGGCCAAGGAGATGGTGTCCCCTTGGTAACAGAGGCACAGGACAGGCCTGCCTTCTGCCCAGACTCCTTAGAGTGGAGCACGCGCCCCTGCCCTAGTCGTCCCCTCATGTCTCCTTAGCAGCCAGGCTTCCATCTCTCCGCACAGGGAGCGGGTGACACATGTCTGGCCACCGGCCTGCATTTCGTGCCGCGGCAGGCTATCCTGTTCCCGAGCGTTTCCCGACCCCAAGGCCAAGGGATCCTTCTCTTCCCCGGGGGCGGCGTGCTGTGCCTTCCCCACACTTGCTCCTGGGGAGCGTGGTGACAGACGTGAGCAACCATGCTTCTCTCTCAGGCAGAAAGGATGCTAGGGCAAAGAGGATTTCGCTCCATGCGGGTGTCTTCCAACATGCTGCGGAGACTCGCTTAGGCAAGCAGCAGCAGCATCCCCAAACCCAACTTTGATTTCCCAAAGAATGCTGTGCTTTCCAAGGGGAGATGCCAAGGCAAAGGGGCTTTCGCTGTATGCGGGTTTCTCCCACCGCGAGAATGGGCTCAGGCACGCAGCAGCAGCCCCCAAAACATTTCTCGGGGAATGCTGTCCTTTCGCAGAGGCTTTGGTTTGGAGCAAACAGCACTTCGCCACTGCTTCCTCAGCAAGGCTTCTGTCGCGTCTGGGAAGAAGAGCTGCGGGAGAGCTGGTGCCTCTTGGGCCTTGCTTTCCCTGGCTCCATGTTCGCGTCCTGGGTTCACCCTGCCAGGCCGAACTACGCAGACACAGTCGCAACCGTGCAGTAGCGCGCTTAGCCTGGGATGGCACTCCATGCACACTACCATCTCCCGGTGTAGGCATCGCTTGGCCTTTTACTCTGGCGCTCAGGCCGACTCGCGGACTAGGCCTGTGCTTTCCCCACAGGAAAGGAGAGGTGACAGGATCCCTGCACACCGCCCGTGCACTGAATAGGGAGCTTTGGGGGGACTGTCACCACTCCTTCCCCTTAAAACCCGGGCCTCCTCCAAGCTTCTACATCCCGGAGGAAGACGGCATCTGATGGCCAGGTCTTTCTGGGAGTTGTTTCTCGAGTTTAGGGTAGGCGCCTGGTGGCAAGCCCATGGCTCCACCACGGTCAGGTGGCCAAGGAGCTGCTGTCTCCTTGGGCCCAAAGGCTCAGGACAGGCAAGCTTTCTGCCCAGACTCCTTCCTCAGAGTGGAGCCCTTTCCCCTGCCCTAATCTTCCCCTCGTGTCTCCTTAGCAGCCCGGCTTCCTTCGCTCTGCAGGGACAGATGTGTCCCTTTCCTTAAGGCTCTTTCCACAGGCACCACCGCGCTTCTCTCTCAGGCAGAGCGGAAGCCCAGGCAAAGAGAATTTCGCCCCATGCGGGTTTATTCCACCGTGCAGGGGAGACTAGCTCCGGCAAGCAGCAGGCAGCATCCCACAGACCCGACTCTGATTTCCCAGAGAATGCTGTGCTTTCCCAGAGGGGATGCCCCGGCCAAGAAGCTTTCGCTCTATGCGGGTTTTTCCCATTGTGCTGCGAATACTAGGCTAAGGCAAGCAACAAAAGCAGCCCACAGAACCGACTCTGATTTCCCAGCGACTGCTATGCTTTCGCAGAGGTTTTCAGCTTGGCGCAAACCGCACTTCGCTTCTGCTTCCTCAGCAAGGCTTTGGTCGTTTGCTCTGTCGCGGCTGGAAAGAAGAGCCGCGGGAGAGCTGGTGCCTCTTGGGCCTTGTTTTCCCGGGCTCCAAGTTCGCGCCCGGGGTTCACCTTGCTAAGCCGATCTAAGCAGACACAGTCACAACCCTGCAGCAGCGTGCGTTGCCTAGCATGACACTCTTTGCCTATTACCATCTCCTGGCGTAGGTAAGGCTTTGCCTTTTGCTCCGGCGCTCGGGCAGACTCGGGGTCAAGGCCAGTGCCTTCACCACAGGAGAGAGGAGGCAACAGGATCCCTGCACAAGGCCCGAGCACTGGGATGGGGAACAGTGGGGACTTTCTCCACTCTTTCCCCGGCACACCCCGGCCACCCACAATGCTGCCACATCTTGGTGGAAGACGGCATCTGACTGCACGTTTCTACATGGGGTTGTTTCTGCGAGTTCCGGGTATGGCACCTGGTGGCAAGCCCAAGTCTGCCCTTGGGACAGGTGGCCAAGGAGATGGTGTCCCCTTGGTAACAGAGGCACAGGACAGGCCTGCCTTCTGCCCAGACTCCTTAGAGTGGAGCACGCGCCCCTGCCCTAGTCGTCCCCTCATGTCTCCTTAGCAGCCAGGCTTCCATCTCTCCGCACAGGGAGCGGGTGACACATGTCTGGCCACCGGCCTGCATTTCGTGCCGCGGCAGGCTATCCTGTTCCCGAGCGTTTCCCGACCCCAAGGCCAAGGGATCCTTCTCTTCCCCGGGGGCGGCGTGCTGTGCCTTCCCCACACTTGCTCCTGGGGAGCGTGGTGACAGACGTGAGCAACCATGCTTCTCTCTCAGGCAGAAAGGATGCTAGGGCAAAGAGGATTTCGCTCCATGCGGGTGTCTTCCAACATGCTGCGGAGACTCGCTTAGGCAAGCAGCAGCAGCATCCCCAAACCCAACTTTGATTTCCCAAAGAATGCTGTGCTTTCCAAGGGGAGATGCCAAGGCAAAGGGGCTTTCGCTGTATGCGGGTTTCTCCCACCGCGAGAATGGGCTCAGGCACGCAGCAGCAGCCCCCAAAACATTTCTCGGGGAATGCTGTCCTTTCGCAGAGGCTTTGGTTTGGAGCAAACAGCACTTCGCCACTGCTTCCTCAGCAAGGCTTCTGTCGCGTCTGGGAAGAAGAGCTGCGGGAGAGCTGGTGCCTCTTGGGCCTTGCTTTCCCTGGCTCCATGTTCGCGTCCTGGGTTCACCCTGCCAGGCCGAACTACGCAGACACAGTCGCAACCGTGCAGTAGCGCGCTTAGCCTAGGATGGCACTCCATGCACACTACCATCTCCCGGTGTAGGCATCGCTTGGCCTTTTACTCTGGCGCTCAGGCAGACTCGCGGACTAGGCCTGTGCTTTCCCCACAGGAAAGGAGAGGTGACAGGATCCCTGCACACCGCCCGTGCACTGAATAGGGAGCTTTGGGGGGACTGTCACCACTCCTTCCCCTTAAAACCCGGGCCTCCTCCAAGCTTCTACATCCCGGAGGAAGACGGCATCTGATGGCCAGGTCTTTCTGGGAGTTGTTTCTCGAGTTTAGGGTAGGCGCCTGGTGGCAAGCCCATGGCTCCACCACGGTCAGGTGGCCAAGGAGCTGCTGTCTCCTTGGGCCCAAAGGCTCAGGACAGTCAAGCTTTCTGCCCAGACTCCTTCCTCAGAGTGGAGCCCTTTCCCCTGCCCTAATCTTCCCCTCGTGTCTCCTTAGCAGCCCGGCTTCCTTCGCTCTGCAGGGACAGATGTTTCCCTTTCCTTAAGGCTCTTTCCACAGGCACCACCGCGCTTCTCTCTCAGGCAGAGCGGAAGCCCAGGCAAAGAGAATTTCGCCCCATGCGGGTTTATTCCACCGTGCAGGGGAGACTAGCTCCGGCAAGCAGCAGGCAGCATCCCACAGACCCGACTCTGATTTCCCAGAGAATGCTGTGCTTTCCCAGAGGGGATGCCCCGGCCAAGAAGCTTTCGCTCTATGCGGGTTTTTCCCATTGTGCTGCGAATACTAGGCTAAGGCAAGCAACAAAAGCAGCCCACAGAACCGACTCTGATTTCCCAGCGACTGCTATGCTTTCGCAGAGGTTTTCAGCTTGGCGCAAACCGCACTTCGCTTCTGCTTCCTCAGCAAGGCTTTGGTCGTTTGCTCTGTCGCGGCTGGAAAGAAGAGCCGCGGGAGAGCTGGTGCCTCTTGGGCCTTGTTTTCCCGGGCTCCAAGTTCGCGCCCGGGGTTCACCTTGCTAAGCCGATCTAAGCAGACACAGTCACAACCCTGCAGCAGCGTGCGTTGCCTAGCATGACACTCTTTGCCTATTACCATCTCCTGGCGTAGGTAAGGCTTTGCCTTTTGCTCCGGCGCTCGGGCAGACTCGGGGTCAAGGCCAGTGCCTTCACCACAGGAGAGAGGAGGCAACAGGATCCCTGCACAAGGCCCGAGCACTGGGATGGGGAACAGTGGGGACTTTCTCCACTCTTTCCCCGGCACACCCCGGCCACCCACAATGCTGCCACATCTTGGTGGAAGACGGCATCTGACTGCACGTTTCTACATGGGGTTGTTTCTGCGAGTTCCGGGTATGGCACCTGGTGGCAAGCCCAAGTCTGCCCTTGGGACAGGTGGCCAAGGAGATGGTGTCCCCTTGGTAACAGAGGCACAGGACAGGCCTGCCTTCTGCCCAGACTCCTTAGAGTGGAGCACGCGCCCCTGCCCTAGTCGTCCCCTCATGTCTCCTTAGCAGCCAGGCTTCCATCTCTCCGCACAGGGAGCGGGTGACACATGTCTGGCCACCGGCCTGCATTTCGTGCCGCGGCAGGCTATCCTGTTCCCGAGCGTTTCCCGACCCCAAGGCCAAGGGATCCTTCTCTTCCCCGGGGGCGGCGTGCTGTGCCTTCCCCACACTTGCTCCTGGGGAGCGTGGTGACAGACGTGAGCAACCATGCTTCTCTCTCAGGCAGAAAGGATGCTAGGGCAAAGAGGATTTCGCTCCATGCGGGTGTCTTCCAACATGCTGCGGAGACTCGCTTAGGCAAGCAGCAGCAGCATCCCCAAACCCAACTTTGATTTCCCAAAGAATGCTGTGCTTTCCAAGGGGAGATGCCAAGGCAAAGGGGCTTTCGCTGTATGCGGGTTTCTCCCACCGCGAGAATGGGCTCAGGCACGCAGCAGCAGCCCCCAAAACATTTCTCGGGGAATGCTGTCCTTTCGCAGAGGCTTTGGTTTGGAGCAAACAGCACTTCGCCACTGCTTCCTCAGCAAGGCTTCTGTCGCGTCTGGGAAGAAGAGCTGCGGGAGAGCTGGTGCCTCTTGGGCCTTGCTTTCCCTGGCTCCATGTTCGCGTCCTGGGTTCACCCTGCCAGGCCGAACTACGCAGACACAGTCGCAACCGTGCAGTAGCGCGCTTAGCCTAGGATGGCACTCCATGCACACTACCATCTCCCGGTGTAGGCATCGCTTGGCCTTTTACTCTGGCGCTCAGGCCGACTCGCGGACTAGGCCTGTGCTTTCCCCACAGGAAAGGAGAGGTGACAGGATCCCTGCACACCGCCCGTGCACTGAATAGGGAGCTTTGGGGGGACTGTCACCACTCCTTCCCCTTAAAACCCGGGCCTCCTCCAAGCTTCTACATCCCGGAGGAAGACGGCATCTGATGGCCAGGTCTTTCTGGGAGTTGTTTCTCGAGTTTAGGGTAGGCGCCTGGTGGCAAGCCCATGGCTCCACCACGGTCAGGTGGCCAAGGAGCTGCTGTCTCCTTGGGCCCAAAGGCTCAGGACAGGCAAGCTTTCTGCCCAGACTCCTTCCTCAGAGTGGAGCCCTTTCCCCTGCCCTAATCTTCCCCTCGTGTCTCCTTAGCAGCCCGGCTTCCTTCGCTCTGCAGGGACAGATGTGTCCCTTTCCTTAAGGCTCTTTCCACAGGCACCACCGCGCTTCTCTCTCAGGCAGAGCGGAAGCCCAGGCAAAGAGAATTTCGCCCCATGCGGGTTTATTCCACCGTGCAGGGGAGACTAGCTCCGGCAAGCAGCAGGCAGCATCCCACAGACCCGACTCTGATTTCCCAGAGAATGCTGTGCTTTCCCAGAGGGGATGCCCCGGCCAAGAAGCTTTCGCTCTATGCGGGTTTTTCCCATTGTGCTGCGAATACTAGGCTAAGGCAAGCAACAAAAGCAGCCCACAGAACCGACTCTGATTTCCCAGCGACTGCTATGCTTTCGCAGAGGTTTTCAGCTTGGCGCAAACCGCACTTCGCTTCTGCTTCCTCAGCAAGGCTTTGGTCGTTTGCTCTGTCGCGGCTGGAAAGAAGAGCCGCGGGAGAGCTGGTGCCTCTTGGGCCTTGTTTTCCCGGGCTCCAAGTTCGCGCCCGGGGTTCACCTTGCTAAGCCGATCTAAGCAGACACAGTCACAACCCTGCAGCAGCGTGCGTTGCCTAGCATGACACTCTTTGCCTATTACCATCTCCTGGCGTAGGTAAGGCTTTGCCTTTTGCTCCGGCGCTCGGGCAGACTCGGGGTCAAGGCCAGTGCCTTCACCACAGGAGAGAGGAGGCAACAGGATCCCTGCACAAGGCCCGAGCACTGGGATGGGGAACAGTGGGGACTTTCTCCACTCTTTCCCCGGCACACCCCGGCCACCCACAATGCTGCCACATCTTGGTGGAAGACGGCATCTGACTGCACGTTTCTACATGGGGTTGTTTCTGCGAGTTCCGGGTATGGCACCTGGTGGCAAGCCCAAGTCTGCCCTTGGGACAGGTGGCCAAGGAGATGGTGTCCCCTTGGTAACAGAGGCACAGGACAGGCCTGCCTTCTGCCCAGACTCCTTAGAGTGGAGCACGCGCCCCTGCCCTAGTCGTCCCCTCATGTCTCCTTAGCAGCCAGGCTTCCATCTCTCCGCACAGGGAGCGGGTGACACATGTCTGGCCACCGGCCTGCATTTCGTGCCGCGGCAGGCTATCCTGTTCCCGAGCGTTTCCCGACCCCAAGGCCAAGGGATCCTTCTCTTCCCCGGGGGCGGCGTGCTGTGCCTTCCCCACACTTGCTCCTGGGGAGCGTGGTGACAGACGTGAGCAACCATGCTTCTCTCTCAGGCAGAAAGGATGCTAGGGCAAAGAGGATTTCGCTCCATGCGGGTGTCTTCCAACATGCTGCGGAGACTCGCTTAGGCAAGCAGCAGCAGCATCCCCAAACCCAACTTTGATTTCCCAAAGAATGCTGTGCTTTCCAAGGGGAGATGCCAAGGCAAAGGGGCTTTCGCTGTATGCGGGTTTCTCCCACCGCGAGAATGGGCTCAGGCACGCAGCAGCAGCCCCCAAAACATTTCTCGGGGAATGCTGTCCTTTCGCAGAGGCTTTGGTTTGGAGCAAACAGCACTTCGCCACTGCTTCCTCAGCAAGGCTTCTGTCGCGTCTGGGAAGAAGAGCTGCGGGAGAGCTGGTGCCTCTTGGGCCTTGCTTTCCCTGGCTCCATGTTCGCGTCCTGGGTTCACCCTGCCAGGCCGAACTACGCAGACACAGTCGCAACCGTGCAGTAGCGCGCTTAGCCTGGGATGGCACTCCATGCACAATACCATCTCCCGGTGTAGGCATCGCTTGGCCTTTTACTCTGGCGCTCAGGCCGACTCGCGGACTAGGCCTGTGCTTTCCCCACAGGAAAGGAGAGGTGACAGGATCCCTGCACACCTCCCGTGCACTGAATAGGGAGCTTTGGGGGGACTGTCACCACTCCTTCCCCTTAAAACCCGGGCCTCCTCCAAGCTTCTACATCCCGGAGGAAGACGGCATCTGATGGCCAGGTCTTTCTGGGAGTTGTTTCTCGAGTTTAGGGTAGGCGCCTGGTGGCAAGCCCATGGCTCCACCACGGTCAGGTGGCCAAGGAGCTGCTGTCTCCTTGGGCCCAAAGGCTCAGGACAGGTAAGCTTTCTGCCCAGACTCCTTCCTCAGAGTGGAGCCCTTTCCCCTGCCCTAATCTTCCCCTCGTGTCTCCTTAGCAGCCCGGCTTCCTTCGCTCTGCAGGGACAGATGTGTCCCTTTCCTTAAGGCTCTTTCCACAGGCACCACCGCGCTTCTCTCTCAGGCAGAGCGGAAGCCCAGGCAAAGAGAATTTCGCCCCATGCGGGTTTATTCCACCGTGCAGGGGAGACTAGCTCCGGCAAGCAGCAGGCAGCATCCCACAGACCCGACTCTGATTTCCCAGAGAATGCTGTGCTTTCCCAGAGGGGATGCCCCGGCCAAGAAGCTTTCGCTCTATGCGGGTTTTTCCCATTGTGCTGCGAATACTAGGCTAAGGCAAGCAACAAAAGCAGCCCACAGAACCGACTCTGATTTCCCAGCGACTGCTATGCTTTCGCACAGGTTTTCAGCTTGGCGCAAACCGCACTTCGCTTCTGCTTCCTCAGCAAGGCTTTGGTCGTTTGCTCTGTCGCGGCTGGAAAGAAGAGCCGCGGGAGAGCTGGTGCCTCTTGGGCCTTGTTTTCCCGGGCTCCAAGTTCGCGCCCGGGGTTCACCTTGCTAAGCCGATCTAAGCAGACACAGTCACAACCCTGCAGCAGCGTGCGTTGCCTAGCATGACACTCTTTGCCTATTACCATCTCCTGGCGTAGGTAAGGCTTTGCCTTTTGCTCCGGCGCTCGGGCAGACTCGGGGTCAAGGCCAGTGCCTTCACCACAGGAGAGAGGAGGCAACAGGATCCCTGCACAAGGCCCGAGCACTGGGATGGGGAACAGTGGGGACTTTCTCCACTCTTTCCCCGGCACACCCCGGCCACCCACAATGCTGCCACATCTTGGTGGAAGACGGCATCTGACTGCACGTTTCTACATGGGGTTGTTTCTGCGAGTTCCGGGTATGGCACCTGGTGGCAAGCCCAAGTCTGCCCTTGGGACAGGTGGCCAAGGAGATGGTGTCCCCTTGGTAACAGAGGCACAGGACAGGCCTGCCTTCTGCCCAGACTCCTTAGAGTGGAGCACGCGCCCCTGCCCTAGTCGTCCCCTCATGTCTCCTTAGCAGCCAGGCTTCCATCTCTCCGCACAGGGAGCGGGTGACACATGTCTGGCCACCGGCCTGCATTTCGTGCCGCGGCAGGCTACCCTGTTCCCGAGCGTTTCCCGACCCCAAGGCCAAGGGATCCTTCTCTTCCCCGGGGGCGGCGTGCTGTGCCTTCCCCACACTTGCTCCTGGGGAGCGTGGTGACAGACGTGAGCAACCATGCTTCTCTCTCAGGCAGAAAGGATGCTAGGGCAAAGAGGATTTCGCTCCATGCGGGTGTCTTCCAACATGCTGCGGAGACTCGCTTAGGCAAGCAGCAGCAGCATCCCCAAACCCAACTTTGATTTCCCAAAGAATGCTGTGCTTTCCAAGGGGAGATGCCAAGGCAAAGGGGCTTTCGCTGTATGCGGGTTTCTCCCACCGCGAGAATGGGCTCAGGCACGCAGCAGCAGCCCCCAAAACATTTCTCGGGGAATGCTGTCCTTTCGCAGAGGCTTTGGTTTGGAGCAAACAGCACTTCGCCACTGCTTCCTCAGCAAGGCTTCTGTCGCGTCTGGGAAGAAGAGCTGCAGGAGAGCTGGTGCCTCTTGGGCCTTGCTTTCCCTGGCTCCATGTTCGCGTCCTGGGTTCACCCTGCCAGGCCGAACTACGCAGACACAGTCGCAACCGTGCAGTAGCGCGCTTAGCCTAGGATGGCACTCCATGCACACTACCATCTCCCGGTGTAGGCATCGCTTGGCCTTTTACTCTGGCGCTCAGGCCGACTCGCGGACTAGGCCTGTGCTTTCCCCACAGGAAAGGAGAGGTGACAGGATCCCTGCACACCGCCCGTGCACTGAATAGGGAGCTTTGGGGGGACTGTCACCACTCCTTCCCCTTAAAACCCGGGCCTCCTCCAAGCTTCTACATCCCGGAGGAAGACGGCATCTGATGGCCAGGTCTTTCTGGGAGTTGTTTCTCGAGTTTAGGGTAGGCGCCTGGTGGCAAGCCCATGGCTCCACCACGGTCAGGTGGCCAAGGAGCTGCTGTCTCCTTGGGCCCAAAGGCTCAGGACAGGCAAGCTTTCTGCCCAGACTCCTTCCTCAGAGTGGAGCCCTTTCCCCTGCCCTAATCTTCCCCTCGTGTCTCCTTAGCAGCCCGGCTTCCTTCGCTCTGCAGGGACAGATGTGTCCCTTTCCTTAAGGCTCTTTCCACAGGCACCACCGCGCTTCTCTCTCAGGCAGAGCGGAAGCCCAGGCAAAGAGAATTTCGCCCCATGCGGGTTTATTCCACCGTGCAGGGGAGACTAGCTCCGGCAAGCAGCAGGCAGCATCCCACAGACCCGACTCTGATTTCCCAGAGAATGCTGTGCTTTCCCAGAGGGGATGCCCCGGCCAAGAAGCTTTCGCTCTATGCGGGTTTTTCCCATTGTGCTGCGAATACTAGGCTAAGGCAAGCAACAAAAGCAGCCCACAGAACCGACTCTGATTTCCCAGCGACTGCTATGCTTTCGCAGAGGTTTTCAGCTTGGCGCAAACCGCACTTCGCTTCTGCTTCCTCAGCAAGGCTTTGGTCGTTTGCTCTGTCGCGGCTGGAAAGAAGAGCCGCGGGAGAGCTGGTGCCTCTTGGGCCTTGTTTTCCCGGGCTCCAAGTTCGCGCCCGGGGTTCACCTTGCTAAGCCGATCTAAGCAGACACAGTCACAACCCTGCAGCAGCGTGCGTTGCCTAGCATGACACTCTTTGCCTATTACCATCTCCTGGCGTAGGTAAGGCTTTGCCTTTTGCTCCGGCGCTCGGGCAGACTCGGGGTCAAGGCCAGTGCCTTCACCACAGGAGAGAGGAGGCAACAGGATCCCTGCACAAGGCCCGAGCACTGGGATGGGGAACAGTGGGGACTTTCTCCACTCTTTCCCCGGCACACCCCGGCCACCCACAATGCTGCCACATCTTGGTGGAAGACGGCATCTGACTGCACGTTTCTACATGGGGTTGTTTCTGCGAGTTCCGGGTATGGCACCTGGTGGCAAGCCCAAGTCTGCCCTTGGGACAGGTGGCCAAGGAGATGGTGTCCCCTTGGTAACAGAGGCACAGGACAGGCCTGCCTTCTGCCCAGACTCCTTAGAGTGGAGCACGCGCCCCTGCCCTAGTCGTCCCCTCATGTCTCCTTAGCAGCCAGGCTTCCATCTCTCCGCACAGGGAGCGGGTGACACATGTCTGGCCACCGGCCTGCATTTCGTGCCGCGGCAGGCTATCCTGTTCCCGAGCGTTTCCCGACCCCAAGGCCAAGGGATCCTTCTCTTCCCCGGGGGCGGCGTGCTGTGCCTTCCCCACACTTGCTCCTGGGGAGCGTGGTGACAGACGTGAGCAACCATGCTTCTCTCTCAGGCAGAAAGGATGCTAGGGCAAAGAGGATTTCGCTCCATGCGGGTGTCTTCCAACATGCTGCGGAGACTCGCTTAGGCAAGCAGCAGCAGCATCCCCAAACCCAACTTTGATTTCCCAAAGAATGCTGTGCTTTCCAAGGGGAGATGCCCAGGCAAAGGGGCTTTCGCTGTATGCGGGTTTCTCCCACCGCGAGAATGGGCTCAGGCACGCAGCAGCAGCCCCCAAAACATTTCTCGGGGAATGCTGTCCTTTCGCAGAGGCTTTGGTTTGGAGCAAACAGCACTTCGCCACTGCTTCCTCAGCAAGGCTTCTGTCGCGTCTGGGAAGAAGAGCTGCGGGAGAGCTGGTGCCTCTTGGGCCTTGCTTTCCCTGGCTCCATGTTCGCGTCCTGGGTTCACCCTGCCAGGCCGAACTACGCAGACACAGTCGCAACCGTGCAGTAGCGCGCTTAGCCTAGGATGGCACTCCATGCACACTACCATCTCCCGGTGTAGGCATCGCTTGGCCTTTTACTCTGGCGCTCAGGCCGACTCGCGGACTAGGCCTGTGCTTTCCCCACAGGAAAGGAGAGGTGACAGGATCCCTGCACACCGCCCGTGCACTGAATAGGGAGCTTTGGGGGGACTGTCACCACTCCTTCCCCTTAAAACCCGGGCCTCCTCCAAGCTTCTACATCCCGGAGGAAGACGGCATCTGATGGCCAGGTCTTTCTGGGAGTTGTTTCTCGAGTTTAGGGTAGGCGCCTGGTGGCAAGCCCATGGCTCCACCACGGTCAGGTGGCCAAGGAGCTGCTGTCTCCTTGGGCCCAAAGGCTCAGGACAGGCAAGCTTTCTGCCCAGACTCCTTCCTCAGAGTGGAGCCCTTTCCCCTGCCCTAATCTTCCCCTCGTGTCTCCTTAGCAGCCCGGCTTCCTTCGCTCTGCAGGGACAGATGTGTCCCTTTCCTTAAGGCTCTTTCCACAGGCACCACCGCGCTTCTCTCTCAGGCAGAGCGGAAGCCCAGGCAAAGAGAATTTCGCCCCATGCGGGTTTATTCCACCGTGCAGGGGAGACTAGCTCCGGCAAGCAGCAGGCAGCATCCCACAGACCCGACTCTGATTTCCCAGAGAATGCTGTGCTTTCCCAGAGGGGATGCCCCGGCCAAGAAGCTTTCGCTCTATGCGGGTTTTTCCCATTGTGCTGCGAATACTAGGCTAAGGCAAGCAACAAAAGCAGCCCACAGAACCGACTCTGATTTCCCAGCGACTGCTATGCTTTCGCAGAGGTTTTCAGCTTGGCGCAAACCGCACTTCGCTTCTGCTTCCTCAGCAAGGCTTTGGTCGTTTGCTCTGTCGCGGCTGGAAAGAAGAGCCGCGGGAGAGCTGGTGCCTCTTGGGCCTTGTTTTCCCGGGCTCCAAGTTCGCGCCCGGGGTTCACCTTGCTAAGCCGATCTAAGCAGACACAGTCACAACCCTGCAGCAGCGTGCGTTGCCTAGCATGACACTCTTTGCCTATTACCATCTCCTGGCGTAGGTAAGGCTTTGCCTTTTGCTCCGGCGCTCGGGCAGACTCGGGGTCAAGGCCAGTGCCTTCACCACAGGAGAGAGGAGGCAACAGGATCCCTGCACAAGGCCCGAGCACTGGGATGGGGAACAGTGGGGACTTTCTCCACTCTTTCCCCGGCACACCCCGGCCACCCACAATGCTGCCACATCTTGGTGAAAGACGGCATCTGACTGCACGTTTCTACATGGGGTTGTTTCTGCGAGTTCCGGGTATGGCACCTGGTGGCAAGCCCAAGTCTGCCCTTGGGACAGGTGGCCAAGGAGATGGTGTCCCCTTGGTAACAGAGGCACAGGACAGGCCTGCCTTCTGCCCAGACTCCTTAGAGTGGAGCACGCGCCCCTGCCCTAGTCGTCCCCTCATGTCTCCTTAGCAGCCAGGCTTCCATCTCTCCGCACAGGGAGCGGGTGACACATGTCTGGCCACCGGCCTGCATTTCGTGCCGCGGCAGGCTATCCTGTTCCCGAGCGTTTCCCGACCCCAAGGCCAAGGGATCCTTCTCTTCCCCGGGGGCGGCGTGCTGTGCCTTCCCCACACTTGCTCCTGGGGAGCGTGGTGACAGACGTGAGCAACCATGCTTCTCTCTCAGGCAGAAAGGATGCTAGGGCAAAGAGGATTTCGCTCCATGCGGGTGTCTTCCAACATGCTGCGGAGACTCGCTTAGGCAAGCAGCAGCAGCATCCCCAAACCCAACTTTGATTTCCCAAAGAATGCTGTGCTTTCCAAGGGGAGATGCCAAGGCAAAGGGGCTTTCGCTGTATGCGGGTTTCTCCCACCGCGAGAATGGGCTCAGGCACGCAGCAGCAGCCCCCAAAACATTTCTCGGGGAATGCTGTCCTTTCGCAGAGGCTTTGGTTTGGAGCAAACAGCACTTCGCCACTGCTTCCTCAGCAAGGCTTCTGTCGCGTCTGGGAAGAAGAGCTGCGGGAGAGCTGGTGCCTCTTGGGCCTTGCTTTCCCTGGCTCCATGTTCGCGTCCTGGGTTCACCCTGCCAGGCCGAACTACGCAGACACAGTCGCAACCGTGCAGTAGCGCGCTTAGCCTAGGATGGCACTCCATGCACACTACCATCTCCCGGTGTAGGCATCGCTTGGCCTTTTACTCTGGCGCTCAGGCCGACTCGCGGACTAGGCCTGTGCTTTCCCCACAGGAAAGGAGAGGTGACAGGATCCCTGCACACCGCCCGTGCACTGAATAGGGAGCTTTGGGGGGACTGTCACCACTCCTTCCCCTTAAAACCCGGGCCTCCTCCAAGCTTCTACATCCCGGAGGAAGACGGCATCTGATGGCCAGGTCTTTCTGGGAGTTGTTTCTCGAGTTTAGGGTAGGCGCCTGGTGGCAAGCCCATGGCTCCACCACGGTCAGGTGGCCAAGGAGCTGCTGTCTCCTTGGGCCCAAAGGCTCAGGACAGGCAAGCTTTCTGCCCAGACTCCTTCCTCAGAGTGGAGCCCTTTCCCCTGCCCTAATCTTCCCCTCGTGTCTCCTTAGCAGCCCGGCTTCCTTCGCTCTGCAGGGACAGATGTGTCCCTTTCCTTAAGGCTCTTTCCACAGGCACCACCGCGCTTCTCTCTCAGGCAGAGCGGAAGCCCAGGCAAAGAGAATTTCGCCCCATGCGGGTTTATTCCACCGTGCAGGGGAGACTAGCTCCGGCAAGCAGCAGGCAGCATCCCACAGACCCGACTCTGATTTCCCAGAGAATGCTGTGCTTTCCCAGAGGGGATGCCCCGGCCAAGAAGCTTTCGCTCTATGCGGGTTTTTCCCATTGTGCTGCGAATACTAGGCTAAGGCAAGCAACAAAAGCAGCCCACAGAACCGACTCTGATTTCCCAGCGACTGCTATGCTTTCGCAGAGGTTTTCAGCTTGGCGCAAACCGCACTTCGCTTCTGCTTCCTCAGCAAGGCTTTGGTCGTTTGCTCTGTCGCGGCTGGAAAGAAGAGCCGCGGGAGAGCTGGTGCCTCTTGGGCCTTGTTTTCCCGGGCTCCAAGTTCGCGCCCGGGGTTCACCTTGCTAAGCCGATCTAAGCAGACACAGTCACAACCCTGCAGCAGCGTGCGTTGCCTAGCATGACACTCTTTGCCTATTACCATCTCCTGGCGTAGGTAAGGCTTTGCCTTTTGCTCCGGCGCTCGGGCAGACTCGGGGTCAAGGCCAGTGCCTTCACCACAGGAGAGAGGAGGCAACAGGATCCCTGCACAAGGCCCGAGCACTGGGATGGGGAACAGTGGGGACTTTCTCCACTCTTTCCCCGGCACACCCCGGCCACCCACAATGCTGCCACATCTTGGTGGAAGACGGCATCTGACTGCACGTTTCTACATGGGGTTGTTTCTGCGAGTTCCGGGTATGGCACCTGGTGGCAAGCCCAAGTCTGCCCTTGGGACAGGTGGCCAAGGAGATGGTGTCCCCTTGGTAACAGAGGCACAGGACAGGCCTGCCTTCTGCCCAGACTCCTTAGAGTGGAGCACGCGCCCCTGCCCTAGTCGTCCCCTCATGTCTCCTTAGCAGCCAGGCTTCCATCTCTCCGCACAGGGAGCGGGTGACACATGTCTGGCCACCGGCCTGCATTTCGTGCCGCGGCAGGCTATCCTGTTCCCGAGCGTTTCCCGACCCCAAGGCCAAGGGATCCTTCTCTTCCCCGGGGGCGGCGTGCTGTGCCTTCCCCACACTTGCTCCTGGGGAGCGTGGTGACAGACGTGAGCAACCATGCTTCTCTCTCAGGCAGAAAGGATGCTAGGGCAAAGAGGATTTCGCTCCATGCGGGTGTCTTCCAACATGCTGCGGAGACTCGCTTAGGCAAGCAGCAGCAGCATCCCCAAACCCAACTTTGATTTCCCAAAGAATGCTGTGCTTTCCAAGGGGAGATGCCAAGGCAAAGGGGCTTTCGCTGTATGCGGGTTTCTCCCACCGCGAGAATGGGCTCAGGCACGCAGCAGCAGCCCCCAAAACATTTCTCGGGGAATGCTGTCCTTTCGCAGAGGCTTTGGTTTGGAGCAAACAGCACTTCGCCACTGCTTCCTCAGCAAGGCTTCTGTCGCGTCTGGGAAGAAGAGCTGCGGGAGAGCTGGTGCCTCTTGGGCCTTGCTTTCCCTGGCTCCATGTTCGCGTCCTGGGTTCACCCTGCCAGGCCGAACTACGCAGACACAGTCGCAACCGTGCAGTAGCGCGCTTAGCCTAGGATGGCACTCCATGCACACTACCATCTCCCGGTGTAGGCATCGCTTGGCCTTTTACTCTGGCGCTCAGGCCGACTCGCGGACTAGGCCTGTGCTTTCCCCACAGGAAAGGAGAGGTGACAGGATCCCTGCACACCGCCCGTGCACTGAATAGGGAGCTTTGGGGGGACTGTCACCACTCCTTCCCCTTAAAACCCGGGCCTCCTCCAAGCTTCTACATCCCGGAGGAAGACGGCATCTGATGGCCAGGTCTTTCTGGGAGTTGTTTCTCGAGTTTAGGGTAGGCGCCTGGTGGCAAGCCCATGGCTCCACCACGGTCAGGTGGCCAAGGAGCTGCTGTCTCCTTGGGCCCAAAGGCTCAGGACAGGCAAGCTTTCTGCCCAGACTCCTTCCTCAGAGTGGAGCCCTTTCCCCTGCCCTAATCTTCCCCTCGTGTCTCCTTAGCAGCCCGGCTTCCTTTGCTCTGCAGGGACAGATGTGTCCCTTTCCTTAAGGCTCTTTCCACAGGCACCACCGCGCTTCTCTCTCAGGCAGAGCGGAAGCCCAGGCAAAGAGAATTTCGCCCCATGCGGGTTTATTCCACCGTGCAGGGGAGACTAGCTCCGGCAAGCAGCAGGCAGCATCCCACAGACCCGACTCTGATTTCCCAGAGAATGCTGTGCTTTCCCAGAGGGGATGCCCCGGCCAAGAAGCTTTCGCTCTATGCGGGTTTTTCCCATTGTGCTGCGAATACTAGGCTAAGGCAAGCAACAAAAGCAGCCCACAGAACCGACTCTGATTTCCCAGCGACTGCTATGCTTTCGCAGAGGTTTTCAGCTTGGCGCAAACCGCACTTCGCTTCTGCTTCCTCAGCAAGGCTTTGGTCGTTTGCTCTGTCGCGGCTGGAAAGAAGAGCCGCGGGAGAGCTGGTGCCTCTTGGGCCTTGTTTTCCCGGGCTCCAAGTTCGCGCCCGGGGTTCACCTTGCTAAGCCGATCTAAGCAGACACAGTCACAACCCTGCAGCAGCGTGCGTTGCCTAGCATGACACTCTTTGCCTATTACCATCTCCTGGCGTAGGTAAGGCTTTGCCTTTTGCTCCGGCGCTCGGGCAGACTCGGGGTCAAGGCCAGTGCCTTCACCACAGGAGAGAGGAGGCAACAGGATCCCTGCACAAGGCCCGAGCACTGGGATGGGGAACAGTGGGGACTTTCTCCACTCTTTCCCCGGCACACCCCGGCCACCCACAATGCTGCCACATCTTGGTGGAAGACGGCATCTGACTGCACGTTTCTACATGGGGTTGTTTCTGCGAGTTCCGGGTATGGCACCTGGTGGCAAGCCCAAGTCTGCCCTTGGGACAGGTGGCCAAGGAGATGGTGTCCCCTTGGTAACAGAGGCACAGGACAGGCCTGCCTTCTGCCCAGACTCCTTAGAGTGGAGCACGCGCCCCTGCCCTAGTCGTCCCCTCATGTCTCCTTAGCAGCCAGGCTTCCATCTCTCCGCACAGGGAGCGGGTGACACATGTCTGGCCACCGGCCTGCATTTCGTGCCGCGGCAGGCTATCCTGTTCCCGAGCGTTTCCCGACCCCAAGGCCAAGGGATCCTTCTCTTCCCCGGGGGCGGCGTGCTGTGCCTTCCCCACACTTGCTCCTGGGGAGCGTGGTGACAGACGTGAGCAACCATGCTTCTCTCTCAGGCAGAAAGGATGCTAGGGCAAAGAGGATTTCGCTCCATGCGGGTGTCTTCCAACATGCTGCGGAGACTCGCTTAGGCAAGCAGCAGCAGCATCCCCAAACCCAACTTTGATTTCCCAAAGAATGCTGTGCTTTCCAAGGGGAGATGCCAAGGCAAAGGGGCTTTCGCTGTATGCGGGTTTCTCCCACCGCGAGAATGGGCTCAGGCACGCAGCAGCAGCCCCCAAAACATTTCTCGGGGAATGCTGTCCTTTCGCAGAGGCTTTGGTTTGGAGCAAACAGCACTTCGCCACTGCTTCCTCAGCAAGGCTTCTGTCGCGTCTGGGAAGAAGAGCTGCGGGAGAGCTGGTGCCTCTTGGGCCTTGCTTTCCCTGGCTCCATGTTCGCGTCCTGGGTTCACCCTGCCAGGCCGAACTACGCAGACACAGTCGCAACCGTGCAGTAGCGCGCTTAGCCTAGGATGGCACTCCATGCACACTACCATCTCCCGGTGTAGGCATCGCTTGGCCTTTTACTCTGGCGCTCAGGCCGACTCGCGGACTAGGCCTGTGCTTTCCCCACAGGAAAGGAGAGGTGACAGGATCCCTGCACACCGCCCGTGCACTGAATAGGGAGCTTTGGGGGGACTGTCACCACTCCTTCCCCTTAAAACCCGGGCCTCCTCCAAGCTTCTACATCCCGGAGGAAGACGGCATCTGATGGCCAGGTCTTTCTGGGAGTTGTTTCTCGAGTTTAGGGTAGGCGCCTGGTGGCAAGCCCATGGCTCCACCACGGTCAGGTGGCCAAGGAGCTGCTGTCTCCTTGGGCCCAAAGGCTCAGGACAGGCAAGCTTTCTGCCCAGACTCCTTCCTCAGAGTGGAGCCCTTTCCCCTGCCCTAATCTTCCCCTCGTGTCTCCTTAGCAGCCCGGCTTCCTTTGCTCTGCAGGGACAGATGTGTCCCTTTCCTTAAGGCTCTTTCCACAGGCACCACCGCGCTTCTCTCTCAGGCAGAGCGGAAGCCCAGGCAAAGAGAATTTCGCCCCATGCGGGTTTATTCCACCGTGCAGGGGAGACTAGCTCCGGCAAGCAGCAGGCAGCATCCCACAGACCCGACTCTGATTTCCCAGAGAATGCTGTGCTTTCCCAGAGGGGATGCCCCGGCCAAGAAGCTTTCGCTCTATGCGGGTTTTTCCCATTGTGCTGCGAATACTAGGCTAAGGCAAGCAACAAAAGCAGCCCACAGAACCGACTCTGATTTCCCAGCGACTGCTATGCTTTCGCAGAGGTTTTCAGCTTGGCGCAAACCGCACTTCGCTTCTGCTTCCTCAGCAAGGCTTTGGTCGTTTGCTCTGTCGCGGCTGGAAAGAAGAGCCGCGGGAGAGCTGGTGCCTCTTGGGCCTTGTTTTCCCGGGCTCCAAGTTCGCGCCCGGGGTTCACCTTGCTAAGCCGATCTAAGCAGACACAGTCACAACCCTGCAGCAGCGTGCGTTGCCTAGCATGACACTCTTTGCCTATTACCATCTCCTGGCGTAGGTAAGGCTTTGCCTTTTGCTCCGGCGCTCGGGCAGACTCGGGGTCAAGGCCAGTGCCTTCACCACAGGAGAGAGGAGGCAACAGGATCCCTGCACAAGGCCCGAGCACTGGGATGGGGAACAGTGGGGACTTTCTCCACTCTTTCCCCGGCACACCCCGGCCACCCACAATGCTGCCACATCTTGGTGGAAGACGGCATCTGACTGCACGTTTCTACATGGGGTTGTTTCTGCGAGTTCCGGGTATGGCACCTGGTGGCAAGCCCAAGTCTGCCCTTGGGACAGGTGGCCAAGGAGATGGTGTCCCCTTGGTAACAGAGGCACAGGACAGGCCTGCCTTCTGCCCAGACTCCTTAGAGTGGAGCACGCGCCCCTGCCCTAGTCGTCCCCTCATGTCTCCTTAGCAGCCAGGCTTCCATCTCTCCGCACAGGGAGCGGGTGACACATGTCTGGCCACCGGCCTGCATTTCGTGCCGCGGCAGGCTATCCTGTTCCCGAGCGTTTCCCGACCCCAAGGCCAAGGGATCCTTCTCTTCCCCGGGGGCGGCGTGCTGTGCCTTCCCCACACTTGCTCCTGGGGAGCGTGGTGACAGACGTGAGCAACCATGCTTCTCTCTCAGGCAGAAAGGATGCTAGGGCAAAGAGGATTTCGCTCCATGCGGGTGTCTTCCAACATGCTGCGGAGACTCGCTTAGGCAAGCAGCAGCAGCATCCCCAAACCCAACTTTGATTTCCCAAAGAATGCTGTGCTTTCCAAGGGGAGATGCCAAGGCAAAGGGGCTTTCGCTGTATGCGGGTTTCTCCCACCGCGAGAATGGGCTCAGGCACGCAGCAGCAGCCCCCAAAACATTTCTCGGGGAATGCTGTCCTTTCGCAGAGGCTTTGGTTTGGAGCAAACAGCACTTCGCCACTGCTTCCTCAGCAAGGCTTCTGTCGCGTCTGGGAAGAAGAGCTGCGGGAGAGCTGGTGCCTCTTGGGCCTTGCTTTCCCTGGCTCCATGTTCGCGTCCTGGGTTCACCCTGCCAGGCCGAACTACGCAGACACAGTCGCAACCGTGCAGTAGCGCGCTTAGCCTAGGATGGCACTCCATGCACACTACCATCTCCCGGTGTAGGCATCGCTTGGCCTTTTACTCTGGCGCTCAGGCCGACTCGCGGACTAGGCCTGTGCTTTCCCCACAGGAAAGGAGAGGTGACAGGATCCCTGCACACCGCCCGTGCACTGAATAGGGAGCTTTGGGGGGACTGTCACCACTCCTTCCCCTTAAAACCCGGGCCTCCTCCAAGCTTCTACATCCCGGAGGAAGACGGCATCTGATGGCCAGGTCTTTCTGGGAGTTGTTTCTCGAGTTTAGGGTAGGCGCCTGGTGGCAAGCCCATGGCTCCACCACGGTCAGGTGGCCAAGGAGCTGCTGTCTCCTTGGGCCCAAAGGCTCAGGACAGGCAAGCTTTCTGCCCAGACTCCTTCCTCAGAGTGGAGCCCTTTCCCCTGCCCTAATCTTCCCCTCGTGTCTCCTTAGCAGCCCGGCTTCCTTCGCTCTGCAGGGACAGATGTGTCCCTTTCCTTAAGGCTCTTTCCACAGGCACCACCGCGCTTCTCTCTCAGGCAGAGCGGAAGCCCAGGCAAAGAGAATTTCGCCCCATGCGGGTTTATTCCACCGTGCAGGGGAGACTAGCTCCGGCAAGCAGCAGGCAGCATCCACAGACCCGACTCTGATTTCCCAGAGAATGCTGTGCTTTCCCAGAGGGGATGCCCCGGCCAAGAAGCTTTCGCTCTATGCGGGTTTTTCCCATTGTGCTGCGAATACTAGGCTAAGGCAAGCAACAAAAGCAGCCCACAGAACCGACTCTGATTTCCCAGCGACTGCTATGCTTTCGCAGAGGTTTTCAGCTTGGCGCAAACCGCACTTCGCTTCTGCTTCCTCAGCAAGGCTTTGGTCGTTTGCTCTGTCGCGGCTGGAAAGAAGAGCCGCGGGAGAGCTGGTGCCTCTTGGGCCTTGTTTTCCCGGGCTCCAAGTTCGCGCCCGGGGTTCACCTTGCTAAGCCGATCTAAGCAGACACAGTCACAACCCTGCAGCAGCGTGCGTTGCCTAGCATGACACTCTTTGCCTATTACCATCTCCTGGCGTAGGTAAGGCTTTGCCTTTTGCTCCGGCGCTCGGGCAGACTCGGGGTCAAGGCCAGTGCCTTCACCACAGGAGAGAGGAGGCAACAGGATCCCTGCACAAGGCCCGAGCACTGGGATGGGGAACAGTGGGGACTTTCTCCACTCTTTCCCCGGCACACCCCGGCCACCCACAATGCTGCCACATCTTGGTGGAAGACGGCATCTGACTGCACGTTTCTACATGGGGTTGTTTCTGCGAGTTCCGGGTATGGCACCTGGTGGCAAGCCCAAGTCTGCCCTTGGGACAGGTGGCCAAGGAGATGGTGTCCCCTTGGTAACAGAGGCACAGGACAGGCCTGCCTTCTGCCCAGACTCCTTAGAGTGGAGCACGCGCCCCTGCCCTAGTCGTCCCCTCATGTCTCCTTAGCAGCCAGGCTTCCATCTCTCCGCACAGGGAGCGGGTGACACATGTCTGGCCACCGGCCTGCATTTCGTGCCGCGGCAGGCTATCCTGTTCCCGAGCGTTTCCCGACCCCAAGGCCAAGGGATCCTTCTCTTCCCCGGGGGCGGCGTGCTGTGCCTTCCCCACACTTGCTCCTGGGGAGCGTGGTGACAGACGTGAGCAACCATGCTTCTCTCTCAGGCAGAAAGGATGCTAGGGCAAAGAGGATTTCGCTCCATGCGGGTGTCTTCCAACATGCTGCGGAGACTCGCTTAGGCAAGCAGCAGCAGCATCCCCAAACCCAACTTTGATTTCCCAAAGAATGCTGTGCTTTCCAAGGGGAGATGCCAAGGCAAAGGGGCTTTCGCTGTATGCGGGTTTCTCCCACCGCGAGAATGGGCTCAGGCACGCAGCAGCAGCCCCCAAAACATTTCTCGGGGAATGCTGTCCTTTCGCAGAGGCTTTGGTTTGGAGCAAACAGCACTTCGCCACTGCTTCCTCAGCAAGGCTTCTGTCGCGTCTGGGAAGAAGAGCTGCGGGAGAGCTGGTGCCTCTTGGGCCTTGCTTTCCCTGGCTCCATGTTCGCGTCCTGGGTTCACCCTGCCAGGCCGAACTACGCAGACACAGTCGCAACCGTGCAGTAGCGCGCTTAGCCTAGGATGGCACTCCATGCACACTACCATCTCCCGGTGTAGGCATCGCTTGGCCTTTTACTCTGGCGCTCAGGCCGACTCGCGGACTAGGCCTGTGCTTTCCCCACAGGAAAGGAGAGGTGACAGGATCCCTGCACACCGCCCGTGCACTGAATAGGGAGCTTTGGGGGGACTGTCACCACTCCTTCCCCTTAAAACCCGGGCCTCCTCCAAGCTTCTACATCCCGGAGGAAGACGGCATCTGATGGCCAGGTCTTTCTGGGAGTTGTTTCTCGAGTTTAGGGTAGGCGCCTGGTGGCAAGCCCATGGCTCCACCACGGTCAGGTGGCCAAGGAGCTGCTGTCTCCTTGGGCCCAAAGGCTCAGGACAGGCAAGCTTTCTGCCCAGACTCCTTCCTCAGAGTGGAGCCCTTTCCCCTGCCCTAATCTTCCCCTCGTGTCTCCTTAGCAGCCCGGCTTCCTTCGCTCTGCAGGGACAGATGTGTCCCTTTCCTTAAGGCTCTTTCCACAGGCACCACCGCGCTTCTCTCTCAGGCAGAGCGGAAGCCCAGGCAAAGAGAATTTCGCCCCATGCGGGTTTATTCCACCGTGCAGGGGAGACTAGCTCCGGCAAGCAGCAGGCAGCATCCCACAGACCCGACTCTGATTTCCCAGAGAATGCTGTGCTTTCCCAGAGGGGATGCCCCGGCCAAGAAGCTTTCGCTCTATGCGGGTTTTTCCCATTGTGCTGCGAATACTAGGCTAAGGCAAGCAACAAAAGCAGCCCACAGAACCGACTCTGATTTCCCAGCGACTGCTATGCTTTCGCAGAGGTTTTCAGCTTGGCGCAAACCGCACTTCGCTTCTGCTTCCTCAGCAAGGCTTTGGTCGTTTGCTCTGTCGCGGCTGGAAAGAAGAGCCGCGGGAGAGCTGGTGCCTCTTGGGCCTTGTTTTCCCGGGCTCCAAGTTCGCGCCCGGGGTTCACCTTGCTAAGCCGATCTAAGCAGACACAGTCACAACCCTGCAGCAGCGTGCGTTGCCTAGCATGACACTCTTTGCCTATTACCATCTCCTGGCGTAGGTAAGGCTTTGCCTTTTGCTCCGGCGCTCGGGCAGACTCGGGGTCAAGGCCAGTGCCTTCACCACAGGAGAGAGGAGGCAACAGGATCCCTGCACAAGGCCCGAGCACTGGGATGGGGAACAGTGGGGACTTTCTCCACTCTTTCCCCGGCACACCCCGGCCACCCACAATGCTGCCACATCTTGGTGGAAGACGGCATCTGACTGCACGTTTCTACATGGGGTTGTTTCTGCGAGTTCCGGGTATGGCACCTGGTGGCAAGCCCAAGTCTGCCCTTGGGACAGGTGGCCAAGGAGATGGTGTCCCCTTGGTAACAGAGGCACAGGACAGGCCTGCCTTCTGCCCAGACTCCTTAGAGTGGAGCACGCGCCCCTGCCCTAGTCGTCCCCTCATGTCTCCTTAGCAGCCAGGCTTCCATCTCTCCGCACAGGGAGCGGGTGACACATGTCTGGCCACCGGCCTGCATTTCGTGCCGCGGCAGGCTATCCTGTTCCCGAGCGTTTCCCGACCCCAAGGCCAAGGGATCCTTCTCTTCCCCGGGGGCGGCGTGCTGTGCCTTCCCCACACTTGCTCCTGGGGAGCGTGGTGACAGACGTGAGCAACCATGCTTCTCTCTCAGGCAGAAAGGATGCTAGGGCAAAGAGGATTTCGCTCCATGCGGGTGTCTTCCAACATGCTGCGGAGACTCGCTTAGGCAAGCAGCAGCAGCATCCCCAAACCCAACTTTGATTTCCCAAAGAATGCTGTGCTTTCCAAGGGGAGATGCCAAGGCAAAGGGGCTTTCGCTGTATGCGGGTTTCTCCCACCGCGAGAATGGGCTCAGGCACGCAGCAGCAGCCCCCAAAACATTTCTCGGGGAATGCTGTCCTTTCGCAGAGGCTTTGGTTTGGAGCAAACAGCACTTCGCCACTGCTTCCTCAGCAAGGCTTCTGTCGCGTCTGGGAAGAAGAGCTGCGGGAGAGCTGGTGCCTCTTGGGCCTTGCTTTCCCTGGCTCCATGTTCGCGTCCTGGGTTCACCCTGCCAGGCCGAACTACGCAGACACAGTCGCAACCGTGCAGTAGCGCGCTTAGCCTAGGATGGCACTCCATGCACACTACCATCTCCCGGTGTAGGCATCGCTTGGCCTTTTACTCTGGCGCTCAGGCCGACTCGCGGACTAGGCCTGTGCTTTCCCCACAGGAAAGGAGAGGTGACAGGATCCCTGCACACCGCCCGTGCACTGAATAGGGAGCTTTGGGGGGACTGTCACCACTCCTTCCCCTTAAAACCCGGGCCTCCTCCAAGCTTCTACATCCCGGAGGAAGACGGCATCTGATGGCCAGGTCTTTCTGGGAGTTGTTTCTCGAGTTTAGGGTAGGCGCCTGGTGGCAAGCCCATGGCTCCACCACGGTCAGGTGGCCAAGGAGCTGCTGTCTCCTTGGGCCCAAAGGCTCAGGACAGGCAAGCTTTCTGCCCAGACTCCTTCCTCAGAGTGGAGCCCTTTCCCCTGCCCTAATCTTCCCCTCGTGTCTCCTTAGCAGCCCGGCTTCCTTTGCTCTGCAGGGACAGATGTGTCCCTTTCCTTAAGGCTCTTTCCACAGGCACCACCGCGCTTCTCTCTCAGGCAGAGCGGAAGCCCAGGCAAAGAGAATTTCGCCCCATGCGGGTTTATTCCACCGTGCAGGGGAGACTAGCTCCGGCAAGCAGCAGGCAGCATCCCACAGACCCGACTCTGATTTCCCAGAGAATGCTGTGCTTTCCCAGAGGGGATGCCCCGGCCAAGAAGCTTTCGCTCTATGCGGGTTTTTCCCATTGTGCTGCGAATACTAGGCTAAGGCAAGCAACAAAAGCAGCCCACAGAACCGACTCTGATTTCCCAGCGACTGCTATGCTTTCGCAGAGGTTTTCAGCTTGGCGCAAACCGCACTTCGCTTCTGCTTCCTCAGCAAGGCTTTGGTCGTTTGCTCTGTCGCGGCTGGAAAGAAGAGCCGCGGGAGAGCTGGTGCCTCTTGGGCCTTGTTTTCCCGGGCTCCAAGTTCGCGCCCGGGGTTCACCTTGCTAAGCCGATCTAAGCAGACACAGTCACAACCCTGCAGCAGCGTGCGTTGCCTAGCATGACACTCTTTGCCTATTACCATCTCCTGGCGTAGGTAAGGCTTTGCCTTTTGCTCCGGCGCTCGGGCAGACTCGGGGTCAAGGCCAGTGCCTTCACCACAGGAGAGAGGAGGCAACAGGATCCCTGCACAAGGCCCGAGCACTGGGATGGGGAACAGTGGGGACTTTCTCCACTCTTTCCCCGGCACACCCCGGCCACCCACAATGCTGCCACATCTTGGTGGAAGACGGCATCTGACTGCACGTTTCTACATGGGGTTGTTTCTGCGAGTTCCGGGTATGGCACCTGGTGGCAAGCCCAAGTCTGCCCTTGGGACAGGTGGCCAAGGAGATGGTGTCCCCTTGGTAACAGAGGCACAGGACAGGCCTGCCTTCTGCCCAGACTCCTTAGAGTGGAGCACGCGCCCCTGCCCTAGTCGTCCCCTCATGTCTCCTTAGCAGCCAGGCTTCCATCTCTCCGCACAGGGAGCGGGTGACACATGTCTGGCCACCGGCCTGCATTTCGTGCCGCGGCAGGCTATCCTGTTCCCGAGCGTTTCCCGACCCCAAGGCCAAGGGATCCTTCTCTTCCCCGGGGGCGGCGTGCTGTGCCTTCCCCACACTTGCTCCTGGGGAGCGTGGTGACAGACGTGAGCAACCATGCTTCTCTCTCAGGCAGAAAGGATGCTAGGGCAAAGAGGATTTCGCTCCATGCGGGTGTCTTCCAACATGCTGCGGAGACTCGCTTAGGCAAGCAGCAGCAGCATCCCCAAACCCAACTTTGATTTCCCAAAGAATGCTGTGCTTTCCAAGGGGAGATGCCAAGGCAAAGGGGCTTTCGCTGTATGCGGGTTTCTCCCACCGCGAGAATGGGCTCAGGCACGCAGCAGCAGCCCCCAAAACATTTCTCGGGGAATGCTGTCCTTTCGCAGAGGCTTTGGTTTGGAGCAAACAGCACTTCGCCACTGCTTCCTCAGCAAGGCTTCTGTCGCGTCTGGGAAGAAGAGCTGCGGGAGAGCTGGTGCCTCTTGGGCCTTGCTTTCCCTGGCTCCATGTTCGCGTCCTGGGTTCACCCTGCCAGGCCGAACTACGCAGACACAGTCGCAACCGTGCAGTAGCGCGCTTAGCCTAGGATGGCACTCCATGCACACTACCATCTCCCGGTGTAGGCATCGCTTGGCCTTTTACTCTGGCGCTCAGGCCGACTCGCGGACTAGGCCTGTGCTTTCCCCACAGGAAAGGAGAGGTGACAGGATCCCTGCACACCGCCCGTGCACTGAATAGGGAGCTTTGGGGGGACTGTCACCACTCCTTCCCCTTAAAACCCGGGCCTCCTCCAAGCTTCTACATCCCGGAGGAAGACGGCATCTGATGGCCAGGTCTTTCTGGGAGTTGTTTCTCGAGTTTAGGGTAGGCGCCTGGTGGCAAGCCCATGGCTCCACCACGGTCAGGTGGCCAAGGAGCTGCTGTCTCCTTGGGCCCAAAGGCTCAGGACAGGCAAGCTTTCTGCCCAGACTCCTTCCTCAGAGTGGAGCCCTTTCCCCTGCCCTAATCTTCCCCTCGTGTCTCCTTAGCAGCCCGGCTTCCTTTGCTCTGCAGGGACAGATGTGTCCCTTTCCTTAAGGCTCTTTCCACAGGCACCACCGCGCTTCTCTCTCAGGCAGAGCGGAAGCCCAGGCAAAGAGAATTTCTCCCCATGCGGGTTTATTCCACCGTGCAGGGGAGACTAGCTCCGGCAAGCAGCAGGCAGCATCCCACAGACCCGACTCTGATTTCCCAGAGAATGCTGTGCTTTCCCAGAGGGGATGCCCCGGCCAAGAAGCTTTCGCTCTATGCGGGTTTTTCCCATTGTGCTGCGAATACTAGGCTAAGGCAAGCAACAAAAGCAGCCCACAGAACCGACTCTGATTTCCCAGCGACTGCTATGCTTTCGCAGAGGTTTTCAGCTTGGCGCAAACCGCACTTCGCTTCTGCTTCCTCAGCAAGGCTTTGGTCGTTTGCTCTGTCGCGGCTGGAAAGAAGAGCCGCGGGAGAGCTGGTGCCTCTTGGGCCTTGTTTTCCCGGGCTCCAAGTTCGCGCCCGGGGTTCACCTTGCTAAGCCGATCTAAGCAGACACAGTCACAACCCTGCAGCAGCGTGCGTTGCCTAGCATGACACTCTTTGCCTATTACCATCTCCTGGCGTAGGTAAGGCTTTGCCTTTTGCTCCGGCGCTCGGGCAGACTCGGGGTCAAGGCCAGTGCCTTCACCACAGGAGAGAGGAGGCAACAGGATCCCTGCACAAGGCCCGAGCACTGGGATGGGGAACAGTGGGGACTTTCTCCACTCTTTCCCCGGCACACCCCGGCCACCCACAATGCTGCCACATCTTGGTGGAAGACGGCATCTGACTGCACGTTTCTACATGGGGTTGTTTCTGCGAGTTCCGGGTATGGCACCTGGTGGCAAGCCCAAGTCTGCCCTTGGGACAGGTGGCCAAGGAGATGGTGTCCCCTTGGTAACAGAGGCACAGGACAGGCCTGCCTTCTGCCCAGACTCCTTAGAGTGGAGCACGCGCCCCTGCCCTAGTCGTCCCCTCATGTCTCCTTAGCAGCCAGGCTTCCATCTCTCCGCACAGGGAGCGGGTGACACATGTCTGGCCACCGGCCTGCATTTCGTGCCGCGGCAGGCTATCCTGTTCCCGAGCGTTTCCCGACCCCAAGGCCAAGGGATCCTTCTCTTCCCCGGGGGCGGCGTGCTGTGCCTTCCCCACACTTGCTCCTGGGGAGCGTGGTGACAGACGTGAGCAACCATGCTTCTCTCTCAGGCAGAAAGGATGCTAGGGCAAAGAGGATTTCGCTCCATGCGGGTGTCTTCCAACATGCTGCGGAGACTCGCTTAGGCAAGCAGCAGCAGCATCCCCAAACCCAACTTTGATTTCCCAAAGAATGCTGTGCTTTCCAAGGGGAGATGCCAAGGCAAAGGGGCTTTCGCTGTATGCGGGTTTCTCCCACCGCGAGAATGGGCTCAGGCACGCAGCAGCAGCCCCCAAAACATTTCTCGGGGAATGCTGTCCTTTCGCAGAGGCTTTGGTTTGGAGCAAACAGCACTTCGCCACTGCTTCCTCAGCAAGGCTTCTGTCGCGTCTGGGAAGAAGAGCTGCGGGAGAGCTGGTGCCTCTTGGGCCTTGCTTTCCCTGGCTCCATGTTCGCGTCCTGGGTTCACCCTGCCAGGCCGAACTACGCAGACACAGTCGCAACCGTGCAGTAGCGCGCTTAGCCTAGGATGGCACTCCATGCACACTACCATCTCCCGGTGTAGGCATCGCTTGGCCTTTTACTCTGGCGCTCAGGCCGACTCGCGGACTAGGCCTGTGCTTTCCCCACAGGAAAGGAGAGGTGACAGGATCCCTGCACACCGCCCGTGCACTGAATAGGGAGCTTTGGGGGGACTGTCACCACTCCTTCCCCTTAAAACCCGGGCCTCCTCCAAGCTTCTACATCCCGGAGGAAGACGGCATCTGATGGCCAGGTCTTTCTGGGAGTTGTTTCTCGAGTTTAGGGTAGGCGCCTGGTGGCAAGCCCATGGCTCCACCACGGTCAGGTGGCCAAGGAGCTGCTGTCTCCTTGGGCCCAAAGGCTCAGGACAGGCAAGCTTTCTGCCCAGACTCCTTCCTCAGAGTGGAGCCCTTTCCCCTGCCCTAATCTTCCCCTCGTGTCTCCTTAGCAGCCCGGCTTCCTTCGCTCTGCAGGGACAGATGTGTCCCTTTCCTTAAGGCTCTTTCCACAGGCACCACCGCGCTTCTCTCTCAGGCAGAGCGGAAGCCCAGGCAAAGAGAATTTCGCCCCATGCGGGTTTATTCCACCGTGCAGGGGAGACTAGCTCCGGCAAGCAGCAGGCAGCATCCCACAGACCCGACTCTGATTTCCCAGAGAATGCTGTGCTTTCCCAGAGGGGATGCCCCGGCCAAGAAGCTTTCGCTCTATGCGGGTTTTTCCCATTGTGCTGCGAATACTAGGCTAAGGCAAGCAACAAAAGCAGCCCACAGAACCGACTCTGATTTCCCAGCGACTGCTATGCTTTCGCAGAGGTTTTCAGCTTGGCGCAAACCGCACTTCGCTTCTGCTTCCTCAGCAAGGCTTTGGTCGTTTGCTCTGTCGCGGCTGGAAAGAAGAGCCGCGGGAGAGCTGGTGCCTCTTGGGCCTTGTTTTCCCGGGCTCCAAGTTCGCGCCCGGGGTTCACCTTGCTAAGCCGATCTAAGCAGACACAGTCACAACCCTGCAGCAGCGTGCGTTGCCTAGCATGACACTCTTTGCCTATTACCATCTCCTGGCGTAGGTAAGGCTTTGCCTTTTGCTCCGGCGCTCGGGCAGACTCGGGGTCAAGGCCAGTGCCTTCACCACAGGAGAGAGGAGGCAACAGGATCCCTGCACAAGGCCCGAGCACTGGGATGGGGAACAGTGGGGACTTTCTCCACTCTTTCCCCGGCACACCCCGGCCACCCACAATGCTGCCACATCTTGGTGGAAGACGGCATCTGACTGCACGTTTCTACATGGGGTTGTTTCTGCGAGTTCCGGGTATGGCACCTGGTGGCAAGCCCAAGTCTGCCCTTGGGACAGGTGGCCAAGGAGATGGTGTCCCCTTGGTAACAGAGGCACAGGACAGGCCTGCCTTCTGCCCAGACTCCTTAGAGTGGAGCACGCGCCCCTGCCCTAGTCGTCCCCTCATGTCTCCTTAGCAGCCAGGCTTCCATCTCTCCGCACAGGGAGCGGGTGACACATGTCTGGCCACCGGCCTGCATTTCGTGCCGCGGCAGGCTATCCTGTTCCCGAGCGTTTCCCGACCCCAAGGCCAAGGGATCCTTCTCTTCCCCGGGGGCGGCGTGCTGTGCCTTCCCCACACTTGCTCCTGGGGAGCGTGGTGACAGACGTGAGCAACCATGCTTCTCTCTCAGGCAGAAAGGATGCTAGGGCAAAGAGGATTTCGCTCCATGCGGGTGTCTTCCAACATGCTGCGGAGACTCGCTTAGGCAAGCAGCAGCAGCATCCCCAAACCCAACTTTGATTTCCCAAAGAATGCTGTGCTTTCCAAGGGGAGATGCCCAGGCAAAGGGGCTTTCGCTGTATGCGGGTTTCTCCCACCGCGAGAATGGGCTCAGGCACGCAGCAGCAGCCCCCAAAACATTTCTCGGGGAATGCTGTCCTTTCGCAGAGGCTTTGGTTTGGAGCAAACAGCACTTCGCCACTGCTTCCTCAGCAAGGCTTCTGTCGCGTCTGGGAAGAAGAGCTGCGGGAGAGCTGGTGCCTCTTGGGCCTTGCTTTCCCTGGCTCCATGTTCGCGTCCTGGGTTCACCCTGCCAGGCCGAACTACGCAGACACAGTCGCAACCGTGCAGTAGCGCGCTTAGCCTAGGATGGCACTCCATGCACACTACCATCTCCCGGTGTAGGCATCGCTTGGCCTTTTACTCTGGCGCTCAGGCCGACTCGCGGACTAGGCCTGTGCTTTCCCCACAGGAAAGGAGAGGTGACAGGATCCCTGCACACCGCCCGTGCACTGAATAGGGAGCTTTGGGGGGACTGTCACCACTCCTTCCCCTTAAAACCCGGGCCTCCTCCAAGCTTCTACATCCCGGAGGAAGACGGCATCTGATGGCCAGGTCTTTCTGGGAGTTGTTTCTCGAGTTTAGGGTAGGCGCCTGGTGGCAAGCCCATGGCTCCACCACGGTCAGGTGGCCAAGGAGCTGCTGTCTCCTTGGGCCCAAAGGCTCAGGACAGGCAAGCTTTCTGCCCAGACTCCTTCCTCAGAGTGGAGCCCTTTCCCCTGCCCTAATCTTCCCCTCGTGTCTCCTTAGCAGCCCGGCTTCCTTCGCTCTGCAGGGACAGATGTGTCCCTTTCCTTAAGGCTCTTTCCACAGGCACCACCGCGCTTCTCTCTCAGGCAGAGCGGAAGCCCAGGCAAAGAGAATTTCGCCCCATGCGGGTTTATTCCACCGTGCAGGGGAGACTAGCTCCGGCAAGCAGCAGGCAGCATCCCACAGACCCGACTCTGATTTCCCAGAGAATGCTGTGCTTTCCCAGAGGGGATGCCCCGGCCAAGAAGCTTTCGCTCTATGCGGGTTTTTCCCATTGTGCTGCGAATACTAGGCTAAGGCAAGCAACAAAAGCAGCCCACAGAACCGACTCTGATTTCCCAGCGACTGCTATGCTTTCGCAGAGGTTTTCAGCTTGGCGCAAACCGCACTTCGCTTCTGCTTCCTCAGCAAGGCTTTGGTCGTTTGCTCTGTCGCGGCTGGAAAGAAGAGCCGCGGGAGAGCTGGTGCCTCTTGGGCCTTGTTTTCCCGGGCTCCAAGTTCGCGCCCGGGGTTCACCTTGCTAAGCCGATCTAAGCAGACACAGTCACAACCCTGCAGCAGCGTGCGTTGCCTAGCATGACACTCTTTGCCTATTACCATCTCCTGGCGTAGGTAAGGCTTTGCCTTTTGCTCCGGCGCTCGGGCAGACTCGGGGTCAAGGCCAGTGCCTTCACCACAGGAGAGAGGAGGCAACAGGATCCCTGCACAAGGCCCGAGCACTGGGATGGGGAACAGTGGGGACTTTCTCCACTCTTTCCCCGGCACACCCCGGCCACCCACAATGCTGCCACATCTTGGTGGAAGACGGCATCTGACTGCACGTTTCTACATGGGGTTGTTTCTGCGAGTTCCGGGTATGGCACCTGGTGGCAAGCCCAAGTCTGCCCTTGGGACAGGTGGCCAAGGAGATGGTGTCCCCTTGGTAACAGAGGCACAGGACAGGCCTGCCTTCTGCCCAGACTCCTTAGAGTGGAGCACGCGCCCCTGCCCTAGTCGTCCCCTCATGTCTCCTTAGCAGCCAGGCTTCCATCTCTCCGCACAGGGAGCGGGTGACACATGTCTGGCCACCGGCCTGCATTTCGTGCCGCGGCAGGCTATCCTGTTCCCGAGCGTTTCCCGACCCCAAGGCCAAGGGATCCTTCTCTTCCCCGGGGGCGGCGTGCTGTGCCTTCCCCACACTTGCTCCTGGGGAGCGTGGTGACAGACGTGAGCAACCATGCTTCTCTCTCAGGCAGAAAGGATGCTAGGGCAAAGAGGATTTCGCTCCATGCGGGTGTCTTCCAACATGCTGCGGAGACTCGCTTAGGCAAGCAGCAGCAGCATCCCCAAACCCAACTTTGATTTCCCAAAGAATGCTGTGCTTTCCAAGGGGAGATGCCAAGGCAAAGGGGCTTTCGCTGTATGCGGGTTTCTCCCACCGCGAGAATGGGCTCAGGCACGCAGCAGCAGCCCCCAAAACATTTCTCGGGGAATGCTGTCCTTTCGCAGAGGCTTTGGTTTGGAGCAAACAGCACTTCGCCACTGCTTCCTCAGCAAGGCTTCTGTCGCGTCTGGGAAGAAGAGCTGCGGGAGAGCTGGTGCCTCTTGGGCCTTGCTTTCCCTGGCTCCATGTTCGCGTCCTGGGTTCACCCTGCCAGGCCGAACTACGCAGACACAGTCGCAACCGTGCAGTAGCGCGCTTAGCCTAGGATGGCACTCCATGCACACTACCATCTCCCGGTGTAGGCATCGCTTGGCCTTTTACTCTGGCGCTCAGGCCGACTCGCGGACTAGGCCTGTGCTTTCCCCACAGGAAAGGAGAGGTGACAGGATCCCTGCACACCGCCCGTGCACTGAATAGGGAGCTTTGGGGGGACTGTCACCACTCCTTCCCCTTAAAACCCGGGCCTCCTCCAAGCTTCTACATCCCGGAGGAAGACGGCATCTGATGGCCAGGTCTTTCTGGGAGTTGTTTCTCGAGTTTAGGGTAGGCGCCTGGTGGCAAGCCCATGGCTCCACCACGGTCAGGTGGCCAAGGAGCTGCTGTCTCCTTGGGCCCAAAGGCTCAGGACAGGCAAGCTTTCTGCCCAGACTCCTTCCTCAGAGTGGAGCCCTTTCCCCTGCCCTAATCTTCCCCTCGTGTCTCCTTAGCAGCCCGGCTTCCTTCGCTCTGCAGGGACAGATGTGTCCCTTTCCTTAAGGCTCTTTCCACAGGCACCACCGCGCTTCTCTCTCAGGCAGAGCGGAAGCCCAGGCAAAGAGAATTTCGCCCCATGCGGGTTTATTCCACCGTGCAGGGGAGACTAGCTCCGGCAAGCAGCAGGCAGCATCCCACAGACCCGACTCTGATTTCCCAGAGAATGCTGTGCTTTCCCAGAGGGGATGCCCCGGCCAAGAAGCTTTCGCTCTATGCGGGTTTTTCCCATTGTGCTGCGAATACTAGGCTAAGGCAAGCAACAAAAGCAGCCCACAGAACCGACTCTGATTTCCCAGCGACTGCTATGCTTTCGCAGAGGTTTTCAGCTTGGCGCAAACCGCACTTCGCTTCTGCTTCCTCAGCAAGGCTTTGGTCGTTTGCTCTGTCGCGGCTGGAAAGAAGAGCCGCGGGAGAGCTGGTGCCTCTTGGGCCTTGTTTTCCCGGGCTCCAAGTTCGCGCCCGGGGTTCACCTTGCTAAGCCGATCTAAGCAGACACAGTCACAACCCTGCAGCAGCGTGCGTTGCCTAGCATGACACTCTTTGCCTATTACCATCTCCTGGCGTAGGTAAGGCTTTGCCTTTTGCTCCGGCGCTCGGGCAGACTCGGGGTCAAGGCCAGTGCCTTCACCACAGGAGAGAGGAGGCAACAGGATCCCTGCACAAGGCCCGAGCACTGGGATGGGGAACAGTGGGGACTTTCTCCACTCTTTCCCCGGCACACCCCGGCCACCCACAATGCTGCCACATCTTGGTGGAAGACGGCATCTGACTGCACGTTTCTACATGGGGTTGTTTCTGCGAGTTCCGGGTATGGCACCTGGTGGCAAGCCCAAGTCTGCCCTTGGGACAGGTGGCCAAGGAGATGGTGTCCCCTTGGTAACAGAGGCACAGGACAGGCCTGCCTTCTGCCCAGACTCCTTAGAGTGGAGCACGCGCCCCTGCCCTAGTCGTCCCCTCATGTCTCCTTAGCAGCCAGGCTTCCATCTCTCCGCACAGGGAGCGGGTGACACATGTCTGGCCACCGGCCTGCATTTCGTGCCGCGGCAGGCTATCCTGTTCCCGAGCGTTTCCCGACCCCAAGGCCAAGGGATCCTTCTCTTCCCCGGGGGCGGCGTGCTGTGCCTTCCCCACACTTGCTCCTGGGGAGCGTGGTGACAGACGTGAGCAACCATGCTTCTCTCTCAGGCAGAAAGGATGCTAGGGCAAAGAGGATTTCGCTCCATGCGGGTGTCTTCCAACATGCTGCGGAGACTCGCTTAGGCAAGCAGCAGCAGCATCCCCAAACCCAACTTTGATTTCCCAAAGAATGCTGTGCTTTCCAAGGGGAGATGCCAAGGCAAAGGGGCTTTCGCTGTATGCGGGTTTCTCCCACCACGAGAATGGGCTCAGGCACGCAGCAGCAGCCCCCAAAACATTTCTCGGGGAATGCTGTCCTTTCGCAGAGGCTTTGGTTTGGAGCAAACAGCACTTCGCCACTGCTTCCTCAGCAAGGCTTCTGTCGCGTCTGGGAAGAAGAGCTGCGGGAGAGCTGGTGCCTCTTGGGCCTTGCTTTCCCTGGCTCCATGTTCGCGTCCTGGGTTCACCCTGCCAGGCCGAACTACGCAGACACAGTCGCAACCGTGCAGTAGCGCGCTTAGCCTAGGATGGCACTCCATGCACACTACCATCTCCCGGTGTAGGCATCGCTTGGCCTTTTACTCTGGCGCTCAGGCCGACTCGCGGACTAGGCCTGTGCTTTCCCCACAGGAAAGGAGAGGTGACAGGATCCCTGCACACCGCCCGTGCACTGAATAGGGAGCTTTGGGGGGACTGTCACCACTCCTTCCCCTTAAAACCCGGGCCTCCTCCAAGCTTCTACATCCCGGAGGAAGACGGCATCTGATGGCCAGGTCTTTCTGGGAGTTGTTTCTCGAGTTTAGGGTAGGCGCCTGGTGGCAAGCCCATGGCTCCACCACGGTCAGGTGGCCAAGGAGCTGCTGTCTCCTTGGGCCCAAAGGCTCAGGACAGGCAAGCTTTCTGCCCAGACTCCTTCCTCAGAGTGGAGCCCTTTCCCCTGCCCTAATCTTCCCCTCGTGTCTCCTTAGCAGCCCGGCTTCCTTCGCTCTGCAGGGACAGATGTGTCCCTTTCCTTAAGGCTCTTTCCACAGGCACCACCGCGCTTCTCTCTCAGGCAGAGCGGAAGCCCAGGCAAAGAGAATTTCGCCCCATGCGGGTTTATTCCACCGTGCAGGGGAGACTAGCTCCGGCAAGCAGCAGGCAGCATCCCACAGACCCGACTCTGATTTCCCAGAGAATGCTGTGCTTTCCCAGAGGGGATGCCCCGGCCAAGAAGCTTTCGCTCTATGCGGGTTTTTCCCATTGTGCTGCGAATACTAGGCTAAGGCAAGCAACAAAAGCAGCCCACAGAACCGACTCTGATTTCCCAGCGACTGCTATGCTTTCGCAGAGGTTTTCAGCTTGGCGCAAACCGCACTTCGCTTCTGCTTCCTCAGCAAGGCTTTGGTCGTTTGCTCTGTCGCGGCTGGAAAGAAGAGCCGCGGGAGAGCTGGTGCCTCTTGGGCCTTGTTTTCCCGGGCTCCAAGTTCGCGCCCGGGGTTCACCTTGCTAAGCCGATCTAAGCAGACACAGTCACAACCCTGCAGCAGCGTGCGTTGCCTAGCATGACACTCTTTGCCTATTACCATCTCCTGGCGTAGGTAAGGCTTTGCCTTTTGCTCCGGCGCTCGGGCAGACTCGGGGTCAAGGCCAGTGCCTTCACCACAGGAGAGAGGAGGCAACAGGATCCCTGCACAAGGCCCGAGCACTGGGATGGGGAACAGTGGGGACTTTCTCCACTCTTTCCCCGGCACACCCCGGCCACCCACAATGCTGCCACATCTTGGTGGAAGACGGCATCTGACTGCACGTTTCTACATGGGGTTGTTTCTGCGAGTTCCGGGTATGGCACCTGGTGGCAAGCCCAAGTCTGCCCTTGGGACAGGTGGCCAAGGAGATGGTGTCCCCTTGGTAACAGAGGCACAGGACAGGCCTGCCTTCTGCCCAGACTCCTTAGAGTGGAGCACGCGCCCCTGCCCTAGTCGTCCCCTCATGTCTCCTTAGCAGCCAGGCTTCCATCTCTCCGCACAGGGAGCGGGTGACACATGTCTGGCCACCGGCCTGCATTTCGTGCCGCGGCAGGCTATCCTGTTCCCGAGCGTTTCCCGACCCCAAGGCCAAGGGATCCTTCTCTTCCCCGGGGGCGGCGTGCTGTGCCTTCCCCACACTTGCTCCTGGGGAGCGTGGTGACAGACGTGAGCAACCATGCTTCTCTCTCAGGCAGAAAGGATGCTAGGGCAAAGAGGATTTCGCTCCATGCGGGTGTCTTCCAACATGCTGCGGAGACTCGCTTAGGCAAGCAGCAGCAGCATCCCCAAACCCAACTTTGATTTCCCAAAGAATGCTGTGCTTTCCAAGGGGAGATGCCCAGGCAAAGGGGCTTTCGCTGTATGCGGGTTTCTCCCACCGCGAGAATGGGCTCAGGCACGCAGCAGCAGCCCCCAAAACATTTCTCGGGGAATGCTGTCCTTTCGCAGAGGCTTTGGTTTGGAGCAAACAGCACTTCGCCACTGCTTCCTCAGCAAGGCTTCTGTCGCGTCTGGGAAGAAGAGCTGCGGGAGAGCTGGTGCCTCTTGGGCCTTGCTTTCCCTGGCTCCATGTTCGCGTCCTGGGTTCACCCTGCCAGGCCGAACTACGCAGACACAGTCGCAACCGTGCAGTAGCGCGCTTAGCCTAGGATGGCACTCCATGCACACTACCATCTCCCGGTGTAGGCATCGCTTGGCCTTTTACTCTGGCGCTCAGGCCGACTCGCGGACTAGGCCTGTGCTTTCCCCACAGGAAAGGAGAGGTGACAGGATCCCTGCACACCGCCCGTGCACTGAATAGGGAGCTTTGGGGGGACTGTCACCACTCCTTCCCCTTAAAACCCGGGCCTCCTCCAAGCTTCTACATCCCGGAGGAAGACGGCATCTGATGGCCAGGTCTTTCTGGGAGTTGTTTCTCGAGTTTAGGGTAGGCGCCTGGTGGCAAGCCCATGGCTCCACCACGGTCAGGTGGCCAAGGAGCTGCTGTCTCCTTGGGCCCAAAGGCTCAGGACAGGCAAGCTTTCTGCCCAGACTCCTTCCTCAGAGTGGAGCCCTTTCCCCTGCCCTAATCTTCCCCTCGTGTCTCCTTAGCAGCCCGGCTTCCTTCGCTCTGCAGGGACAGATGTGTCCCTTTCCTTAAGGCTCTTTCCACAGGCACCACCGCGCTTCTCTCTCAGGCAGAGCGGAAGCCCAGGCAAAGAGAATTTCGCCCCATGCGGGTTTATTCCACCGTGCAGGGGAGACTAGCTCCGGCAAGCAGCAGGCAGCATCCCACAGACCCGACTCTGATTTCCCAGAGAATGCTGTGCTTTCCCAGAGGGGATGCCCCGGCCAAGAAGCTTTCGCTCTATGCGGGTTTTTCCCATTGTGCTGCGAATACTAGGCTAAGGCAAGCAACAAAAGCAGCCCACAGAACCGACTCTGATTTCCCAGCGACTGCTATGCTTTCGCAGAGGTTTTCAGCTTGGCGCAAACCGCACTTCGCTTCTGCTTCCTCAGCAAGGCTTTGGTCGTTTGCTCTGTCGCGGCTGGAAAGAAGAGCCGCGGGAGAGCTGGTGCCTCTTGGGCCTTGTTTTCCCGGGCTCCAAGTTCGCGCCCGGGGTTCACCTTGCTAAGCCGATCTAAGCAGACACAGTCACAACCCTGCAGCAGCGTGCGTTGCCTAGCATGACACTCTTTGCCTATTACCATCTCCTGGCGTAGGTAAGGCTTTGCCTTTTGCTCCGGCGCTCGGGCAGACTCGGGGTCAAGGCCAGTGCCTTCACCACAGGAGAGAGGAGGCAACAGGATCCCTGCACAAGGCCCGAGCACTGGGATGGGGAACAGTGGGGACTTTCTCCACTCTTTCCCCGGCACACCCCGGCCACCCACAATGCTGCCACATCTTGGTGGAAGACGGCATCTGACTGCACGTTTCTACATGGGGTTGTTTCTGCGAGTTCCGGGTATGGCACCTGGTGGCAAGCCCAAGTCTGCCCTTGGGACAGGTGGCCAAGGAGATGGTGTCCCCTTGGTAACAGAGGCACAGGACAGGCCTGCCTTCTGCCCAGACTCCTTAGAGTGGAGCACGCGCCCCTGCCCTAGTCGTCCCCTCATGTCTCCTTAGCAGCCAGGCTTCCATCTCTCCGCACAGGGAGCGGGTGACACATGTCTGGCCACCGGCCTGCATTTCGTGCCGCGGCAGGCTATCCTGTTCCCGAGCGTTTCCCGACCCCAAGGCCAAGGGATCCTTCTCTTCCCCGGGGGCGGCGTGCTGTGCCTTCCCCACACTTGCTCCTGGGGAGCGTGGTGACAGACGTGAGCAACCATGCTTCTCTCTCAGGCAGAAAGGATGCTAGGGCAAAGAGGATTTCGCTCCATGCGGGTGTCTTCCAACATGCTGCGGAGACTCGCTTAGGCAAGCAGCAGCAGCATCCCCAAACCCAACTTTGATTTCCCAAAGAATGCTGTGCTTTCCAAGGGGAGATGCCAAGGCAAAGGGGCTTTCGCTGTATGCGGGTTTCTCCCACCGCGAGAATGGGCTCAGGCACGCAGCAGCAGCCCCCAAAACATTTCTCGGGGAATGCTGTCCTTTCGCAGAGGCTTTGGTTTGGAGCAAACAGCACTTCGCCACTGCTTCCTCAGCAAGGCTTCTGTCGCGTCTGGGAAGAAGAGCTGCGGGAGAGCTGGTGCCTCTTGGGCCTTGCTTTCCCTGGCTCCATGTTCGCGTCCTGGGTTCACCCTGCCAGGCCGAACTACGCAGACACAGTCGCAACCGTGCAGTAGCGCGCTTAGCCTAGGATGGCACTCCATGCACACTACCATCTCCCGGTGTAGGCATCGCTTGGCCTTTTACTCTGGCGCTCAGGCCGACTCGCGGACTAGGCCTGTGCTTTCCCCACAGGAAAGGAGAGGTGACAGGATCCCTGCACACCGCCCGTGCACTGAATAGGGAGCTTTGGGGGGACTGTCACCACTCCTTCCCCTTAAAACCCGGGCCTCCTCCAAGCTTCTACATCCCGGAGGAAGACGGCATCTGATGGCCAGGTCTTTCTGGGAGTTGTTTCTCGAGTTTAGGGTAGGCGCCTGGTGGCAAGCCCATGGCTCCACCACGGTCAGGTGGCCAAGGAGCTGCTGTCTCCTTGGGCCCAAAGGCTCAGGACAGGCAAGCTTTCTGCCCAGACTCCTTCCTCAGAGTGGAGCCCTTTCCCCTGCCCTAATCTTCCCCTCGTGTCTCCTTAGCAGCCCGGCTTCCTTCGCTCTGCAGGGACAGATGTGTCCCTTTCCTTAAGGCTCTTTCCACAGGCACCACCGCGCTTCTCTCTCAGGCAGAGCGGAAGCCCAGGCAAAGAGAATTTCGCCCCATGCGGGTTTATTCCACCGTGCAGGGGAGACTAGCTCCGGCAAGCAGCAGGCAGCATCCCACAGACCCGACTCTGATTTCCCAGAGAATGCTGTGCTTTCCCAGAGGGGATGCCCCGGCCAAGAAGCTTTCGCTCTATGCGGGTTTTTCCCATTGTGCTGCGAATACTAGGCTAAGGCAAGCAACAAAAGCAGCCCACAGAACCGACTCTGATTTCCCAGCGACTGCTATGCTTTCGCAGAGGTTTTCAGCTTGGCGCAAACCGCACTTCGCTTCTGCTTCCTCAGCAAGGCTTTGGTCGTTTGCTCTGTCGCGGCTGGAAAGAAGAGCCGCGGGAGAGCTGGTGCCTCTTGGGCCTTGTTTTCCCGGGCTCCAAGTTCGCGCCCGGGGTTCACCTTGCTAAGCCGATCTAAGCAGACACAGTCACAACCCTGCAGCAGCGTGCGTTGCCTAGCATGACACTCTTTGCCTATTACCATCTCCTGGCGTAGGTAAGGCTTTGCCTTTTGCTCCGGCGCTCGGGCAGACTCGGGGTCAAGGCCAGTGCCTTCACCACAGGAGAGAGGAGGCAACAGGATCCCTGCACAAGGCCCGAGCACTGGGATGGGGAACAGTGGGGACTTTCTCCACTCTTTCCCCGGCACACCCCGGCCACCCACAATGCTGCCACATCTTGGTGGAAGACGGCATCTGACTGCACGTTTCTACATGGGGTTGTTTCTGCGAGTTCCGGGTATGGCACCTGGTGGCAAGCCCAAGTCTGCCCTTGGGACAGGTGGCCAAGGAGATGGTGTCCCCTTGGTAACAGAGGCACAGGACAGGCCTGCCTTCTGCCCAGACTCCTTAGAGTGGAGCACGCGCCCCTGCCCTAGTCGTCCCCTCATGTCTCCTTAGCAGCCAGGCTTCCATCTCTCCGCACAGGGAGCGGGTGACACATGTCTGGCCACCGGCCTGCATTTCGTGCCGCGGCAGGCTATCCTGTTCCCGAGCGTTTCCCGACCCCAAGGCCAAGGGATCCTTCTCTTCCCCGGGGGCGGCGTGCTGTGCCTTCCCCACACTTGCTCCTGGGGAGCGTGGTGACAGACGTGAGCAACCATGCTTCTCTCTCAGGCAGAAAGGATGCTAGGGCAAAGAGGATTTCGCTCCATGCGGGTGTCTTCCAACATGCTGCGGAGACTCGCTTAGGCAAGCAGCAGCAGCATCCCCAAACCCAACTTTGATTTCCCAAAGAATGCTGTGCTTTCCAAGGGGAGATGCCCAGGCAAAGGGGCTTTCGCTGTATGCGGGTTTCTCCCACCGCGAGAATGGGCTCAGGCACGCAGCAGCAGCCCCCAAAACATTTCTCGGGGAATGCTGTCCTTTCGCAGAGGCTTTGGTTTGGAGCAAACAGCACTTCGCCACTGCTTCCTCAGCAAGGCTTCTGTCGCGTCTGGGAAGAAGAGCTGCGGGAGAGCTGGTGCCTCTTGGGCCTTGCTTTCCCTGGCTCCATGTTCGCGTCCTGGGTTCACCCTGCCAGGCCGAACTACGCAGACACAGTCGCAACCGTGCAGTAGCGCGCTTAGCCTAGGATGGCACTCCATGCACACTACCATCTCCCGGTGTAGGCATCGCTTGGCCTTTTACTCTGGCGCTCAGGCCGACTCGCGGACTAGGCCTGTGCTTTCCCCACAGGAAAGGAGAGGTGACAGGATCCCTGCACACCGCCCGTGCACTGAATAGGGAGCTTTGGGGGGACTGTCACCACTCCTTCCCCTTAAAACCCGGGCCTCCTCCAAGCTTCTACATCCCGGAGGAAGACGGCATCTGATGGCCAGGTCTTTCTGGGAGTTGTTTCTCGAGTTTAGGGTAGGCGCCTGGTGGCAAGCCCATGGCTCCACCACGGTCAGGTGGCCAAGGAGCTGCTGTCTCCTTGGGCCCAAAGGCTCAGGACAGGCAAGCTTTCTGCCCAGACTCCTTCCTCAGAGTGGAGCCCTTTCCCCTGCCCTAATCTTCCCCTCGTGTCTCCTTAGCAGCCCGGCTTCCTTCGCTCTGCAGGGACAGATGTGTCCCTTTCCTTAAGGCTCTTTCCACAGGCACCACCGCGCTTCTCTCTCAGGCAGAGCGGAAGCCCAGGCAAAGAGAATTTCGCCCCATGCGGGTTTATTCCACCGTGCAGGGGAGACTAGCTCCGGCAAGCAGCAGGCAGCATCCCACAGACCCGACTCTGATTTCCCAGAGAATGCTGTGCTTTCCCAGAGGGGATGCCCCGGCCAAGAAGCTTTCGCTCTATGCGGGTTTTTCCCATTGTGCTGCGAATACTAGGCTAAGGCAAGCAACAAAAGCAGCCCACAGAACCGACTCTGATTTCCCAGCGACTGCTATGCTTTCGCAGAGGTTTTCAGCTTGGCGCAAACCGCACTTCGCTTCTGCTTCCTCAGCAAGGCTTTGGTCGTTTGCTCTGTCGCGGCTGGAAAGAAGAGCCGCGGGAGAGCTGGTGCCTCTTGGGCCTTGTTTTCCCGGGCTCCAAGTTCGCGCCCGGGGTTCACCTTGCTAAGCCGATCTAAGCAGACACAGTCACAACCCTGCAGCAGCGTGCGTTGCCTAGCATGACACTCTTTGCCTATTACCATCTCCTGGCGTAGGTAAGGCTTTGCCTTTTGCTCCGGCGCTCGGGCAGACTCGGGGTCAAGGCCAGTGCCTTCACCACAGGAGAGAGGAGGCAACAGGATCCCTGCACAAGGCCCGAGCACTGGGATGGGGAACAGTGGGGACTTTCTCCACTCTTTCCCCGGCACACCCCGGCCACCCACAATGCTGCCACATCTTGGTGGAAGACGGCATCTGACTGCACGTTTCTACATGGGGTTGTTTCTGCGAGTTCCGGGTATGGCACCTGGTGGCAAGCCCAAGTCTGCCCTTGGGACAGGTGGCCAAGGAGATGGTGTCCCCTTGGTAACAGAGGCACAGGACAGGCCTGCCTTCTGCCCAGACTCCTTAGAGTGGAGCACGCGCCCCTGCCCTAGTCGTCCCCTCATGTCTCCTTAGCAGCCAGGCTTCCATCTCTCCGCACAGGGAGCGGGTGACACATGTCTGGCCACCGGCCTGCATTTCGTGCCGCGGCAGGCTATCCTGTTCCCGAGCGTTTCCCGACCCCAAGGCCAAGGGATCCTTCTCTTCCCCGGGGGCGGCGTGCTGTGCCTTCCCCACACTTGCTCCTGGGGAGCGTGGTGACAGACGTGAGCAACCATGCTTCTCTCTCAGGCAGAAAGGATGCTAGGGCAAAGAGGATTTCGCTCCATGCGGGTGTCTTCCAACATGCTGCGGAGACTCGCTTAGGCAAGCAGCAGCAGCATCCCCAAACCCAACTTTGATTTCCCAAAGAATGCTGTGCTTTCCAAGGGGAGATGCCCAGGCAAAGGGGCTTTCGCTGTATGCGGGTTTCTCCCACCGCGAGAATGGGCTCAGGCACGCAGCAGCAGCCCCCAAAACATTTCTCGGGGAATGCTGTCCTTTCGCAGAGGCTTTGGTTTGGAGCAAACAGCACTTCGCCACTGCTTCCTCAGCAAGGCTTCTGTCGCGTCTGGGAAGAAGAGCTGCGGGAGAGCTGGTGCCTCTTGGGCCTTGCTTTCCCTGGCTCCATGTTCGCGTCCTGGGTTCACCCTGCCAGGCCGAACTACGCAGACACAGTCGCAACCGTGCAGTAGCGCGCTTAGCCTAGGATGGCACTCCATGCACACTACCATCTCCCGGTGTAGGCATCGCTTGGCCTTTTACTCTGGCGCTCAGGCCGACTCGCGGACTAGGCCTGTGCTTTCCCCACAGGAAAGGAGAGGTGACAGGATCCCTGCACACCGCCCGTGCACTGAATAGGGAGCTTTGGGGGGACTGTCACCACTCCTTCCCCTTAAAACCCGGGCCTCCTCCAAGCTTCTACATCCCGGAGGAAGACGGCATCTGATGGCCAGGTCTTTCTGGGAGTTGTTTCTCGAGTTTAGGGTAGGCGCCTGGTGGCAAGCCCATGGCTCCACCACGGTCAGGTGGCCAAGGAGCTGCTGTCTCCTTGGGCCCAAAGGCTCAGGACAGGCAAGCTTTCTGCCCAGACTCCTTCCTCAGAGTGGAGCCCTTTCCCCTGCCCTAATCTTCCCCTCGTGTCTCCTTAGCAGCCCGGCTTCCTTCGCTCTGCAGGGACAGATGTGTCCCTTTCCTTAAGGCTCTTTCCACAGGCACCACCGCGCTTCTCTCTCAGGCAGAGCGGAAGCCCAGGCAAAGAGAATTTCGCCCCATGCGGGTTTATTCCACCGTGCAGGGGAGACTAGCTCCGGCAAGCAGCAGGCAGCATCCCACAGACCCGACTCTGATTTCCCAGAGAATGCTGTGCTTTCCCAGAGGGGATGCCCCGGCCAAGAAGCTTTCGCTCTATGCGGGTTTTTCCCATTGTGCTGCGAATACTAGGCTAAGGCAAGCAACAAAAGCAGCCCACAGAACCGACTCTGATTTCCCAGCGACTGCTATGCTTTCGCAGAGGTTTTCAGCTTGGCGCAAACCGCACTTCGCTTCTGCTTCCTCAGCAAGGCTTTGGTCGTTTGCTCTGTCGCGGCTGGAAAGAAGAGCCGCGGGAGAGCTGGTGCCTCTTGGGCCTTGTTTTCCCGGGCTCCAAGTTCGCGCCCGGGGTTCACCTTGCTAAGCCGATCTAAGCAGACACAGTCACAACCCTGCAGCAGCGTGCGTTGCCTAGCATGACACTCTTTGCCTATTACCATCTCCTGGCGTAGGTAAGGCTTTGCCTTTTGCTCCGGCGCTCGGGCAGACTCGGGGTCAAGGCCAGTGCCTTCACCACAGGAGAGAGGAGGCAACAGGATCCCTGCACAAGGCCCGAGCACTGGGATGGGGAACAGTGGGGACTTTCTCCACTCTTTCCCCGGCACACCCCGGCCACCCACAATGCTGCCACATCTTGGTGGAAGACGGCATCTGACTGCACGTTTCTACATGGGGTTGTTTCTGCGAGTTCCGGGTATGGCACCTGGTGGCAAGCCCAAGTCTGCCCTTGGGACAGGTGGCCAAGGAGATGGTGTCCCCTTGGTAACAGAGGCACAGGACAGGCCTGCCTTCTGCCCAGACTCCTTAGAGTGGAGCACGCGCCCCTGCCCTAGTCGTCCCCTCATGTCTCCTTAGCAGCCAGGCTTCCATCTCTCCGCACAGGGAGCGGGTGACACATGTCTGGCCACCGGCCTGCATTTCGTGCCGCGGCAGGCTATCCTGTTCCCGAGCGTTTCCCGACCCCAAGGCCAAGGGATCCTTCTCTTCCCCGGGGGCGGCGTGCTGTGCCTTCCCCACACTTGCTCCTGGGGAGCGTGGTGACAGACGTGAGCAACCATGCTTCTCTCTCAGGCAGAAAGGATGCTAGGGCAAAGAGGATTTCGCTCCATGCGGGTGTCTTCCAACATGCTGCGGAGACTCGCTTAGGCAAGCAGCAGCAGCATCCCCAAACCCAACTTTGATTTCCCAAAGAATGCTGTGCTTTCCAAGGGGAGATGCCAAGGCAAAGGGGCTTTCGCTGTATGCGGGTTTCTCCCACCGCGAGAATGGGCTCAGGCACGCAGCAGCAGCCCCCAAAACATTTCTCGGGGAATGCTGTCCTTTCGCAGAGGCTTTGGTTTGGAGCAAACAGCACTTCGCCACTGCTTCCTCAGCAAGGCTTCTGTCGCGTCTGGGAAG